>NC_141033.1:50970000-51205000 GCF_052040795.2 Danio rerio | reverse complement strand
AGCCCGAAGACCTGCAAGTGGGAGGGATTACACCGCAAGTAGGTTGGGTGACCACCAAGTGGGAGGGACTTAAACTACAAGTAAGTTGGGTTATCAGGTTACAGTGAGGTTGGGTTTAGGGTTGGGTTTAGGTGTAGACGTTCATAAAACACAACAGGTTACTGTGAGGTTGGGTTTAGGGTTTGGAGTACACATTCATAAAACACAATATTGAACTCTAAATACGACGAAATAAGGTTTGCACAGCCCACTTGGAGCTCCAAGGCCCACCCACTTGGAGCTGGCTCCGCCCTCCGTTTATACCCTTCTCCTCCCATCCAGGTACTGACCTGACACAGCCCTGCTTAGCTTCAGTGGGCAACCATGTGAGAGCTGCAGACAGCTGGCGGAGAACTAGTATTTTGCCATATTTAATGTATTAATCCGATATTAATATTGTATATTAAGATACTATTGAATATATTTACGTATCTTACAGCAAAATTAGAGCAAAGTATAAAATATTGCCCAGTAATTGAGTAGTGAGCATTCATTCATTTTCTTTTTGGCTTAGTCCATTTATTAATCAGGGGTCGCCATAGCGGAATGAACCACCAACTTTGCCAGCACATGTTTTACGCAGCGGATGACCTTCCAGCTGCAACCCATCTCTGGGAAACATCCATACACACTCATACTACGGACAATTAACCTACCCAATTTACCTGTATCGCATGTGTTTGGACTGTGGGGGAACCCGGAGGAAACCCACGCGAACGCAGGGAGAACATGCAAACTCCACACAGAAATGCCAACTGACCCAGCTGAGGCTCGAACCAGCGACCTTCTAGCTGTGAGGCAACAGCACTACCTACTGCACCACTGCCTCATATATATATATATACATACTCACGGGCGAGGCAGTGGCGCAGTAGGTAGTGCTGTTGCCTATATATATATATATATTCACAAGAAAAATAAAACAAAAATGTGAAGACAGCACGGTGATTGTAATATTATTCAGCTATTTTCAGAGTCAGATACTTAAATGAGGTGTGTGATCCATGTGTTTGTTTATGCTTCAATCAACAAATCTGCTGTTTATCTGTAAACTGCCTTATTATTAATTTCTCATACATCTATGAATCCATTTTATGATTGTAAATTACTGCTAAGTACCTGGTGAATGAGTCTGCAAACTGCTGCATGTTAATATTTAATCATTTCTGATAACACCATTATAGCGGTCCATCATTTCCTTTCTCAGATTGTGCTAAATATACAAACAGAGAATATAACTTGGCCCCCACAAACAGGAAGCTGAATCTGAATATTACATAATAACAACCATAACAATTTTCACTAAAAATGCCTGATAAATCTTATATAATTATAAGAAGAAATAAAGACTTAAAGATGGAAATCTAAGACTGAAATATCCTAATCATTGACTTATTTACATTTGATTTACAGTTGAAGTCAGAATTGTTAGCCTCTTCTTTATTTTTTCTCCAATTTCTGTTTAAAGGAGAGCAGATTTCTTCAACACATTTCTAATCATAATAGTTTTAATAACTCATCTCTAATAACTGATTTATTTTATCTTTGTCATAATGACAGTAAATAATATTAGACTAGATTTTTTTCAAGACACTTCTATACAGCTTAAAGTGACATTTAAAGATTGACTAGGTTAGAACTAGGCAGGTTAGGGTAATTAGGCAAGTTATTGTATAACGATGGTTTGTTCTGTAGACTATCGAAAAAGAATTAGCTTAAGGGGGCTAATAAATTTGTCCGTAAAATGGTGTTTAAAATATTAAAAACTGCTTTTATTCTAGCTGAAAAAACAAAACAAATAAGACTTTCTCCAGAAGAAAAAATATTATCAGACATACTGTGAAAATGTCCTTGCTCTGTTAAACATCAATTGGGAAATATTTAAAAAAAGAAAAAAAAACAAAGGTTCTTCAACTGTATATATTGGTGCATTCTGGGAAATGAAGTTTCTTTTATTCTTGACCACAAAAGTAAATATACCGAATATGAATGCCTTTCTTCTGACTGATGGATGTGTGCATCAGATGAGTATTATATTATATTAAATGAATACTAATTTGTATGATATTATATTAATTATATATAATTTTAGTGCATAATAACAACCATCTACTAACAGCATTTTGGATAGCGTATGATTTAACAGCACTGTTTTGTTTTACACCCCAAAATAAGCCTCTAAAAACCTTATTTAATGCCGAGAGTAATTTTTTTATCATAATAAATGTCCATATACAATATAAAAACAATATTATGGCGATATACAGTTGCACTTTTATTTTGTCACGGCAGATGGCGCTGTCGTGTCTCCCAATTTAAAATATAATGCATACTGTGAATGCAGTTACCGAGTTATGTAATAAAGCTTCTTATTTATTAATATGGGAATGTGACCACTCATATTGACCCTGTGTAAAAGGCTATTTATTCATTCATTATTTATGTACAACATCAATTTAAGTGGACTTATTTATGCTGTTTTTTACTGTTTGTCTTCGGATTTTCATTCATTCATTTATCCATTTATTTATTGATTATTTCTTATTTTTATACACTTTTAGTTTTATATATGTAAAGTATTATTATTATTATTTTTTGACAAAAAAATAAGAAAGTAAATAAATAATTAAATAAATGGAGGCGAAGCAGTGGCGCAGTAGGTAGTGCTGTCGACTCTCAGCAAAAAGGTCGCAGGGTCGCTGGTTCGAGCCTCGGCTCAGTTGGCGTTTCTGTGTGGAGTTTGCATGTACTCCCTGCGTTCGCGTGGGTTTCCTCCAGGTGCTCCAGTTTTCCCCACAGTCCAAACACATGCGAAACAGGTGAATTGGTGAATTAGGTAAATTGTCTGTAGTGTGTGTGTGTGTGTGTGTGTGAATGTGTATGTGGATGTTTCCCAGAGATGGGTTGCAGCTGGAAGGGCATCCGCTGCGTAAAAACTTGCTGGATAAGTTGGCGGTTCATTCCCGGATTAATAAAGGGACTAAGCCGAAAAGAAAATGAATGAATGGATAAATAAATGGATGAATTAATAAATAATATTAATAATAATAACTAGATATTAAAGTTTGAGGACAAACTTTATGGTGGCTTGAAAAGCCGAATCTGAAAGTTTGAAGTGGTTGAATTAGCATGTTACTAGCATGATTCTAGCATGAATTAGCATGCTACTAGGATAATTCTAGCATGAATTAGCATGTTAGTAGCATGATTCTTACATGAATTAGCATGTTGTTAGCATGATTCTAGCATGAATTAGCATGTTACTAGCATGATTCTAGCATGAATTAGCATGTTGTTGGCATAAATCTAGCATAAATTAGCATGTTACTAGCATGATTCTAGCATGAATTAGCATGTTGTTAGCATGATTCTAGCATGAATTAGCATTTTACTAGGCGGTTGCTAGGGTGTTTTAAGTGGTTGCTAGGTGGTTGCTAAGGTGGTGCAAGGCAGTTGCTAAGGTGGTCTGACTAGTTGCTAGGTGGTTGCTAGGGTGTTGCTAGACGGTTGCTAGGGTGTTTTGAGTGGTTGCTAGGTGGTTGCTAAGGTGGTGCTAGGCAGTTGCTAAGGTGTTCTGACTAGTTGCTAAGTGGTTACTAAGGTGTTGCTAGGTGGTTGCTAAGGTGTCCTAAGTGGTTGCTAGGTGGTTGCTAGGGTATTCTGAGTGGTTGCTAAGGCGTTGCTAGGTGGTTGCTAGGGTGTCCTGAGTGGTTGCTAGGTGGTTGCTAAGGTGTTGCTAGGTGGTTGCTAGGGTGTCCTGAGTGGTTGCTAGGTGGTTGCTAAGGTGTTGCTAGGCGGTTGCTAGGGTGTTCTGAGTGGTTGCTAGGTGGTTGCTAAGGTGTTGCTAGGTGGTTGCTAAGGTGTCCTGAGTGGTTGCTAGGTGGTTGCTAAGGTGTTGCTAGGTGGTTGCTAAGGTGTTGCTAGGCGGTTGCTAGGGTGTCCTAAGTGGTTGCTAAGGTGTTGCTAGGCGGTTGCTAGGGTGTCCTAAGTGGTTGCTAGGTAGTTGCTAAGGTGTTGCTAGGCGGTTGCTAGGGTGTTCTGAGTGGTTGCTAGGTGGTTGCTAAGGTGTTGCTAGGTGGTTGCTAAGGTGTCCTAAGTGGTTGCTAGATGGTTGCTAGGGTGTTCTGAGTGGTTACTAAGGCGTTGCTAGGTGGTTGCTAGGGTGTCTTGAGTGGTTGCTAGGTGGTTGCTAAGGTGTTGCTAGGTGGTTGCTAGGGTGTCCTGAGTGGTTGCTAGGTGG
The DNA here is from genome assembly GCF_052040795.2 of Danio rerio. Classification (NCBI taxonomy): domain Eukaryota; kingdom Metazoa; phylum Chordata; class Actinopteri; order Cypriniformes; family Danionidae; genus Danio; species Danio rerio. Next base: position 51,200,721 of record NC_141033.1, on the reverse strand, counting down.
TTGCTAAGGCGTTGCTAGGCAGTTGCTAGGGTGTTCTGAGTGGTTGCTAGGTGGTTGCTAAGGTGTTGCTAGGCGGTTGCTAAGGTGTCCCAAGTGGTTGCTAGGTGGTTGCTAAGGTGTTGCTAGGTGGTTGCTAAGGTATTCTGAGTGGTTGCTAAGGCGTTGCTAGGCGGTTGCTAGGGTGTCCTGAGTGGTCGCTAGGCCCTTACTAAGGCATTACTAGGCCGTTGCTAGGTGGTTGCTAGGTGGTTGCTAGGGTAATTTGGGTGGTTGCTAGGCAGTTGCTAGGGTACCCTGGTTGGTTACTAGGCAAGCCTCACATACATGATTGATAAAACATTTATACTTAGTAAGCATTTCTAGCAAGTTACAGTACTGGGCTAGTCAATATTAGCATGTAGCTAGTCACTGCTAGCATGTGTAGCATATAGGAAGTTCCGTTTGCTAGCATGAGTCAAACGAGCCAATCTCCAAGTCTCTACGATGTTCTGATGCTGAGATATAGCTGTTGATGAATGGTTGCTAGGGTACTCTGTTTTGTTGCTATGGGCGAGGTTACAGAGTGAACTTGAATGTGGTTGGTTGTCTTAGTCGAATGAACCAACCCCCATGTCTCTATGACACTGCTATGCAAAGATATGCATCTTGGCCTATTTTAGTGGAAGTCTATGGAATCAATTTGGGGGCGTGGCTTGTGAGCTTCATTATCATATTGAGATGCTCATTGGTTGTCTGAGTCAGATGAGCCATCCCCCAAGTCAATAGGACACTGCTATGCAAAGATATGCATGTAGGCCAGTTATTAACATGAGTCTAGTTTGAATTAGCATGTTACTAGCATGATTCTAGTACAAATTAGCATGTCATTAGCATGTTTCCAGTATGAGTTAGCATGTCATTAGCATGATTAGCATATGAGTAGCATGTTGCTAGCATGATTGGCATGTCATTAGCATGTTAGAATTATAAGCATTTGATAGCACAGCTAATTACATTCTATAGGACAGTTGCTAGGGTGCAGTATGTGGTAGTTAGGGGTGTGGCTAGAAAGTTAAAAGGCCATCAGTGATTGGCTGCTGGCTAGACTGAGTTAAATGAGCTCAGCCATTAGTCTCTATGACAGTCTGATGCAGAGTTATGAGCTCACAAAGTTTGATCCCATGTTAAGTCAATGAGAGTCTTTTGTAATGGAAGTCTACGGGACAGTTGCTAGGGTGCAGTATGTGGTAGTTAGGGGTGTGGCTAGAAAGTTAAAAGCTCATCAGTTATTGGCAGTTTGGTAGACTAAGTTAAATGAGCTCAGCCATTAGTCTGTATGACAGTCTGATGCAGAGTTATGAGCTCACAAAGTTTGATCCCATGTTAAGTCAATGAGAGTCTTTTGAATGGAAGTCTACGTGACAGTTGCTAGGGTGCCATAAGTGGTTGCTAGGGAGTGGCTAGTAAGTCTAAAGGTCATCAGTGATTGGCTGCTGACTAGACTGAGTTGAATGGGGCCTGACTCTAGTCTGTAGGACAGTCTGATGCAGAGTTATGAGCTCACAAAGGTTGACTCAATGTTAAGTCAATGGCAGTCTTTTACAATGGAAGTCTATGGGACAGTTGCTAGGGTGCCAAAAGTGGTTGCTAGGGAGTGGCTAGTAAGTTTAAAGGTAATCAGTTATTGGCTGCTGGCTAGACTGAGTTAAATGAGCCCAGTTAGAAGTCTGTAGGACAGTCTGATGCAGAGTTATGAGGTCACAAAGTTTGACCCAATGTTAAGTCAATGGGAATTTTGGGAATTTTCCGGGTCGTTTTTCGGAAAACCGAAAGTCGGATCAGTCGGAAAAGATATAGCAACCCGAGTCAGACCAGTTTGAAGGTTTGACGAAAGTTTGAGGTATGAAGCTTGAAAGGGTTAGGAGGAGATAGACTTTAAAATTAGTCTCAGAAGAAAGAAGAAGAAGCAGAATAATAATAAGTTTAAGTGAGATAACAGTATGTTGGCTTTTCAAGCCACCATAATTATTATTATAGTAGTAGTAGTAGTGTATTAATATTATCATTACAGAGTAAAGAATTTTCAGGAATATATATTTTAACTACAGCGCTCAGCATACTTGAGTACACCCCATTTTGAAAATGAATACTTTTATTCATTTCTCAGTATATATAGGCAATGTATTTTGGTGCCTTTAATCAAAACAGATTTATTAAACAAATATATTTAATAAAATAATATTTAGTCACCAAACATATTGAGAAATTTAAAGATAATACAATTAAATTCAAGCTAAATATTGCAGAAATAGATTATAACCTACAAAATCTTAACTAAATTTGTCCATTTTTGCTTCTCTTAATTTTTCCTCTTCTTTAAACTCATGTTTAATATTTTTTATTACAAATAAAATGGCTTTCTAGTTTTTGCATCATTATCATAAGTTATTTTTCTAGATTAGCTCTAGATTTGGCTTCAGTACTGACAAAACTGGTGTATATGCACAAATATATTATAATATGGTTTCATATTAAAAATATGAATTTAAAAGAGAGACTTGTGAGGGGTGTGCTTATATATGCTGAGCACTGTATATGAATTATATAATCTTGAATTTTTTTACTCTGTACTAGTTACCTAATCAATGTTTATTGAGCTGTGACTGGAAAAATTAATGCTAAAACAGTGTTAGTATCATTATTATTTGTGTTAGTATTTATTTAGTTTTTTTAATCTGCATTTTGTAAATATATAATAAATGTTGCTACATTCGTCCCACAGCAAGAAGGTCGCTGGTTTGAGCCTCGGCTGGGTCAGTTGCCATTTCTGTGTGGAGTTTGCATGTTCTCCCCAACACATGCGCTATAGGGGAATTGAGTAAGCTAAAACTGACCGAAGTGTATGCGTGTGATTGAGTGTGTATGGGTGTTTCCCAGTGATGGGTTGCAGCAGAGCCTGCCCAAGGCATAAGCGAACTAAACGGCTGCTTAGGGCCCCGTAGCCACCAGGGGGCCCCAAAGAGTGCATGAAATGACAGAGTGACTTTCGTTTTTGTTTTAGTTTGTTGTGTTGTGGATTAGGGGTGGGACAAATATATGCCCATTTATTGTATTTCCGACCGCTGTACATACTCTGGCGCCAAGACATTTATCTAAATTTATCTAAAGAGACATTTATCAAGACATTTATCTAAAGAGATCTGAAAATGCTTCTTGGTTTCATTTGAATTTCATTTAAATAGATGTTTTAAGTTATTTGAACTACAACATACAATACAATTTTTTTTCAGGGTTAACGTTTATATCCATTTAAAAAATATCTTTATTGTCACTATGTTTGACTGTTTGGCTGCGTCTTGTGACTGAATAATAATAATAAGTATGCTATTGGCTACTTCCAGCTGTTTTTGTTTCTGTCAGCTCAGAATAATATTTTGTGTCTAACTATTTAGATTTGTGGCAAGCAGTCATAAAAAGTGGGATCAATAGGAAGTTGTTTCCGCAGATTAATATTTAGAATTGTCTTAAAACATTTTATAATGTAAGCAACACATCTACAGCAAATAAAATCGATAATGTGTGTTTTAAATTTATAGTGCGCGAATAATCAAGGATTGACGATAATTTGTCATATTGTTTGCACCAAGGGGGCCCCAAATAAAATCCTGCTTAGGGCCCCCTGAAGGCTTGGGGCGGCCCTGGGTTGCAGCTGAAAGGGCACCCACTGCATAAAACATATGCTGGATAAGTTGTCGGTTCATTCCGCTGTGGAATCGCCAGATTAATAAAGGAACTAAAAGAAAATGAATGAATGAATAATACACTCTGATAAATACTGTAGTGCTATTTATGTTTAAAAGACATTGCAGGCCAGGACTGCATTTATCAAGAAAAAGCATGGACACTAATGGCCTTAATGATATTGTTAAGCTTCCACTATGAAAAATAAATAAATAAATAAATATATATGCTTGTTCAAACTACGTATTTAAAATGAGACTAGTAATACAGGACAGCTTAATTGTTTTATATTAATTGAATGTATTGCATTTTTTACAGTGTACAGTGCTTATTAAAATGCAACCCAAAATCAGAACCACACAGTGCTTCATTGTCTTGTCAGAAAAACGACCTTCAACCAGCTGCAGCTTATTAAAATCATACAAAAGCAAACTATTCTTCATTCACAGACCACTGTGATGGGCAAAAAAAAATGACCAAAACCTTCTGCTTACATGTTGATATGCTTTAGTGCTGTTTATGACTCTGCTGACTGTAGATTGTGATGGGCCTAAGGGCGCTCTCACACTATGCTATCCGAACTGTGCCCTGGCCCGTTTCCCGGATCGTTTGAGAAGTGTGAGTGCTCTGAATCAGGCTCATGCGTGGTTCAGTTGGCCGGCCAGAGAGCGGTTCACTTGGTATAGTATTTCCATGTAATGTCTCGGCTTTGTATTTTAAAAAAAAAACATGGCGGCTCCTTTGTTTACGTTCTGTGTAGCTCCAGGAGCTCGTGACCCTTCTGAAAAATCCAGCTTAAACCAGCCTAGGCTGGTTGGCTGGTTTTAGCTGGTCGACCAGGCTGGTTTTAGAGGGGTTTTGGCCACTTCCAGGCTGGTTTCCAGCCATTTCCAGCCTGGTCTTAGCTGGTCAGGCTGGGAGATGACCAGCTAAAACCAGCTTGACCAGCCTAGCCAAGCTGGGAGCCCAGCCAAAACCAGCTATGTCCAGCTTAAACCAGGCTGGTCAAGCTGGTTTTAGCTGGATTTGGCTGGTCATTTTCCACCCTGACCAGCTAAGACCAGGCTGGAAATGGCTGGAAACCAGCCTGGAAATGGCCAAAACCCCTCTAAAACCAGCCTGGTTGACCAGCTAAAACCAGCCAACCAGCCTAGGCTGGTTTAAGCTGGATTTTTCAGCAGGGGACGTATCTCTGTAACCAATCAGCGTTCAGCTGCGCGTTTAGCTCCACCTTTTGGTACACTTTCTCCCGTTTGGGACCCTTTCGAAAGGGTGCCGAAAAAGTGGTACGGTACGGTTTGGTTCGGTAGGCTTTTGACAGTGGAAATGGCCATGAAAGCGTACCAAACCAAACCGAACTGTACCGTACCACTCAGTGGAAATGGGCCATTAGGGGGTACTCACACTATGTACAGTTGAACCGGACCAAAGCATGTCCCCAGCGTCCGTCGGCAGCATATACAATGGTAAGAATGACAGTAGAGATGAATAGACAACAATAAGGACAACAGATCAGATGACAGAATACCCCATAAACAGAGAAAAACTGACAGGACGACAGATTAAGACGACATCAACAGACAACATGTACGTCAACAATGCTGATTTTCCTGAACATGAGGGCAATGAGAGTAGACAAAAGCCCCTTTTACACAGTGATACCAGTAAATATCCGGAAAATTTCCGGAACGACTTTACCGGTATATTCAAAAAAGCGCTGTTCACACAGGCGAATACGTTGCAGAATTTTTCCGGAAAAGAGCATTCACACATCCATCGCAAAATGCCGGTAAATTCTGACATCACTAACCAGAAATGACCTCTAAACGGCTGCGCTTGTGTTTGTAAACATTTGACTACATTACAAACTCTTCGGATGGATCAGTATTGAGTACACTCCAATGAAAACATAGAGAAACACTTTCGTATGCCGAGGTGTTCATGATATGTGTGTGTGCTGACGCTATGGGCGCTCACGGGCACACGCAAAGCTTGAAGGTAAACAAACAATGGATTATCATAAACATTTTATTGATAATTATTTACACGGTTAGCATTAAGAAGGAACATAGAAACGTTATCTGACGAACATCTAGCACAGGGGTCACCAAACTTGTTCCTGGAGTGCCGGTGTCCTGCAGATTTTAGCTCCAACCCTAATCAAACACACCTGAACAAGCTATTCAAGGTCTTACTAGGTATACTTAAAACACCCAGGCAGGTGTGTTGAGGTAAGTTGGAGCTAAAACCTGAAGGGACACCGGCCCTCCAGGACCGAGATTGTTGACCCCTGATCTAGCAGCTAAATGTGTCTGGAAAAATATTCAAACCCTGCAGAAAAATCCAGCTTAAACCAGCCTAGGCTGGTTGGCTGGTTTTAGCTGGTCGACCAGGCTGGTTTTAGAGGGGTTTTGGCCACTTCCAGGCTGGTTTCCAGCCATTTCCAGCCTGGTCTTAGCTGGTCAGGCTGGAAAATGACCAGCCAAATCCAACTAAAACCAGCTTGACCAGCCTGGTTTAAACTGGATATAGCTGGTTTTGGCTGGACTCCCAGCTTAGCTAGGCTGGTCAAGCTGGTTTTAGCTGGTCATCTCCCAGCCTGACCAGCTAAGACCAGGCTGGAAATGGCTGGAAACCAGCCTGGAAATGGCCAAAACCCCTCTTAAACCAGCCTGGTCGACCAGCTAAAACCAGCCAACCAGCCTAGGCTGGTTTAAGCTGGATTTTTCAGCAGGGAAGGCTTTTATTCTCATAAACCGCACGGACGTGAATGCGTCTGACTGTTCTGATTGGCTAAAGTAGACGTCTCACGTCAGCACGTTCTAGACGTGTACGCGCTCTTTCCGGCAATCTTCCTTCTGCGTTCACACAGCGCAGCATTTCGGCAAAGTACCGGTAATGTTACAACTTAAACGAATTTACCGGTATTTTCAAAAAGGGCCTGTTCACACATACACACCTTTCCGGAAAACTGAAAGGGGCCAAAGACAAATGTGAAGTACAAAGCAGAAAGGAGGCATGGGGATTTTGGCACAAATGAAACCCCATATTAATAAATAGATCATTAATAACGAAACAAACATTATTGTGGACACACAATGTATCACATATGACTTGAAAATGACATCAGCTCTCTTTATTTGACTGTGAATATGTATGTTCTTTGATAGTCATTGGCAGCTAATATGATTTCACTATTTTGAATAATTTGCAAAGAATACTTTTCTGAGATTATATTGTTAAGGAGAAAGTCCGAATGTGTGAATGCAAAACCAACTTTACCTCAATTAATACTCCAAGCTGCATCCGCCTTCCGTGGTTTTACCATGGTATTTTTTGTGGGGGGGAAACCCTCAGTGATTGGTGGAGCGCAGCGCCATGTGGTTGTGTATGGGAGTGTGTGAGTGTGTGTGTGTGAGTGTGTATGTGAGTAAATGGCTCCTCCTGCCACTGGAAATCGAAATCGGAGCTCTCGGACTAGAGCGCCCGGACATTAAACCGCTTTCTCGGAGTCCAGACCAAGCAGATTCGCAGTGCAATGCACTTTAGGCTTTTATTTACATTTTTTGAGCTCAGCGCCGTGTAAGGGACCAGAGGAAAGGGCTGCAGCGGTGTGTGTTTTTAACCAGAAACGCGTCAAATGAACTCCGTCAGAGCGACTAACCGCAGACCCCGGCGAGTGTCGAGGCCGCGCCCGGTGCCGCCGGACAGAAACAACGCAGAAAGAGGTAAATGTATCACTAACAAACACTAACCCGTGCTTGATTCACATCTGTTTCTCTTATTATATACGTGCTGTGTAGATTCCAACAGCTTTTGTGTGGTGATGTTGTATTTTGAGGCTATTTGCGTTAATGTTCATTCGTCAGGAAACACCGAGGCTTCTGATCCTTCCGCAGGCCGCGCTTTGTTTAACTGGGCTTGATTTGTTCTCCTGTCTACTAGAAACTCAATTTAACGTGTCAATTCAGACGTTGTATGGTTGTGAATAGACTAGTCGTATTTTTTAAATCTGTCACGAGTCTAATTTGTATCACTGACGATGATATATTTGTGAAAAATGGCAGCGGTCAGTTGTTACAGAGCGCTGGGATGGTTAGCATTTGCTATAAGCAAACGTTAACAGCTAAACCCACAAAATAACACCACAAACCCGAGTAAATTCACCGTGACAGCATTTTTGTGTTAGATTACAATTTAAACACTTTAATTATCGCATTGGCAATAAACACAATTTAAAACAGAACACTCAACCAAAGGTGTTCTGGTAATACCATGTTTATACCATGGTATTTCGATATACCTTGCAGTACTATGTAAGTACCGTGGTACATGTATGTAGTTCAGTACCAATATATACACTTATCACTTTGTTTTAATATATTACATGCTAATGTCTCTTGTGTAGGTGATGAAACGGTGGTATTTTGATATATGGCATAGCGTTGACAGCATATGATATGAATTACAAAGGTGCTTCCAATTATTATTATTATTATTAATAAATGAGATATGCCATGTATGTTATTGCTTTTGACATATTCATCAGTACCAGTGTGGTGTTTTATAGTAATAGAATCATTTATTTATAACCAAGTATACCATAGTGTTACTTTGACACATCATCACAATGCTATGATTCTGTTATTATTATTATCATTATTATTTATTTGTAAGGTATTAATGCCACTTGAGTCATGTTATTGTGATTGTCATGCACTTTAATGTTGTCAGAAATGCTTGGCCAGAACCACAGTAAACACACAATACTCCAAGTTACTTCCTAGAACTCCATAGACATGAAATGGTATTGCTGTGGTATGTTCTGGCAAGGCCTTCCTGTTTATTTGTTTACCTTGCTTTAGTTGGTCAGCTGTGCTGGATGCTGTAAAGTAGATGCACTCATTGACCTGTTTATTGGTATTGGGGTTTGATTTGCCGCTGATGAGTTGTAAATAATGACTAGATTTAACTGTTTTGGTCAACCAACATGGCTTCAGTGCTGATAATGATGAATTATCAAGAGTTATGAATGCTTAAAATGCATAAAGTATTTTGTTTATACAGTTGAAGATGCAATTATCAGCCCTCCTGTGACGCTTTAAGTATTTTTACTAATATTTCCCAAGTTATTTTTAACAACACATGGAGTTTTTCCACAGTATTTCCTATAATATTCTTTCTTCTGTAGAAAGTGTTATGTCTTTTAGTTTGGTTTGCATAAATAAGGTCAATATTATTGTCTCTCTTATTATTTTTTGATTTGTGTACGGAATGAACCACAGTTGTCCAATAACTTGCCTAAATAACTTAGATAAAGCTTTAAATGCCACTTTAAGCTGAGTACTAGTATCTTGCAAAATAACTAGTTAAATCTTATGTGTTGTCATTGTGGCAAAAATAAATTCTTATTATTAATAATTATTAGAAATGAGTTATTAAAAATATTATGCCTAAAAAAATGTAAAAAAAAAAAATCAGTAATTGTCTAAATCTGTTCAATTTTGTCTTTAACTATGTATATAGTAGGGCTGGATGATATTGGAAAAATCTGACAGTGCAATATTTTGTATTTTCTGGAATATATATATATATATATATATATATATATATATATATATATATATATATATATATATTGTGTGAATGATGTGAATTGGTGTGAATGATGTTTAAAACAATAATAAACAAATTGCATGTAAAAATAATTACAATAGAGCAACAAAAAAGTTAAATAAACAGTGCTTAATGGAGTCAAACAGTATTCAGGTATGCAGAAATCAAATAATGAAGTGTAAAATACCACTGTATAGTCTTCATTGTATTAATTCAGTAAAATAATTCCTCATTAAAGTTGCAAATGTACTTTTATTGCGCCTGATTGCTTTAAACTCTCTTGAAATGTCTTTAAAACACATGCAAATGATTAACTTTCAGTCTGTTATGGTCACATATATTTTAAAAAAAAGCATTGAAATGAATAATTTTGTCTTCAGCTGTATGTGTATAGTAGGGCTAGACGATATTGAAAAAATCTGACATTGCAATATTTTGTATTTTTTGCGATTTATATATTGTGATTTGAATACAATTTCACCAGAAATAAAGAAAATATTGATTAGGGTCTCCTTGACAGAATGTTTAATTCCTCCTGAGGACTTGAAACCTACAATTAATTTGTATAGAAACGAAACATGGCAAAGAGAGATAACTGCATAAATAACAAATTACATGAAATTAACCCGAAAATAAATGAAAGACACTTAGCAAATTATAATTTTGAGACCAGGCATGATCAAACTGTTGATATTAGATGTCGAATTGGACATTCTAGATTGACTCATTTGTATTGGCTGAATAACGAAGTACCACCAAAATGTAATTACTGCCAGGCTGCTCTTACCATGAAGCATATTTTGGTGGAATTCGGATGTTTAAATGCCATTGGACAAAATGTTTTATAAGGAGAGCACTTTGATGGACTTATTAAAAAGGTACCACCAGGAAGAATCTTAAATAATCAATAATTGAACGGAAAAATCTTATTTAACTCTGAATATATTTTTGTGTGAATTTTATACATTTCTATCCTATATAATTGTCTGAGTAACTTTTTATTGTAACACAAATTTTTTTTTATCATGTAATATTTTATGTATATCCATTTTGTCATGAAATAGCCATAAGTTGCTAATGTGGCAATAAATAAATGATTGATAAAGGTGATTTTTCTGAGGGCGTGAATGCTAAATAAAAAATAATAAACAAATTGCAAGTAGAAATAAATATAGAGCAATAAAAAAGTACAATAAACAGTGCTTAATTGTTTTCCGGACAGTCAAACAGTATTCAGGTATACAGAAATTGAATAATGAAATGTAAAGTAATGCTGTATAGTCTTCATTGTTTTAATTCAGTAAAATAATTCCTCATTAATGTTACAAATGTACTTATGTTGGGCCTGATTGCTTTAAACTCTCTTGAAATGTCTTTAAAACACATGCAAATGATAAACTTTCATTCTGTGACTCTGTGATGTTTATACTTTACAATGACTTCACTAAATTACTACATATAGAGCAGCAAAAAAGTTAAATAAACAGGGCTTAATGGTTTTCCGGAGAGTCAAAGTATTCAGGTATATGGGAATTGAATAATAAAGTGTAAAATACTACTGTATAGTCTTAATTGTATTAATTCATGATAAACTTTCACTCTGTTATGGTTATACTTTACAGTGACTTCACAAATTGTATGCATTCTCAATTGTTGTGCTGATCAACTATAATCCCAACTCATCATTGCATATCCTGCAATGTAACTATTGTGTATGCACACATTGCGATACTGATGCTGAAAGGATATGTTGTGCAGCCCTTGTATAGTCATTGATAAGTTGTGTTGTGGTTATGAGTTATTGTGAGCTTGGTTTGGCTGGTGTTAAAGGTTATCCAAACTCTGACGCACCTCTGGTCCTTTTGGCCATCCTGCCCAACATCTATAATAGTTTGGTAATTTGCTATGCAAATCTAACAGCAGGACAGCTTGTTTGGGATTCAGGGAATAAAACTGGAGAGCTGGTTGTACTAACCACATCTTAACTTCTAATTAGAGTGTAGTCATGGGACGAGAGAGCGAGGCTGAAATTGCAGGACGGTTTGAGCACACAGTGCAGCTATGGGTATGTAAATGAATGGCTGCTGTCACCTTATGGGAATGTTCTGTAATCAAGTCTGAGAGACAGGTCTTGCATTGAAAACATGCTTCAAACAGCCGTGCTCATGCCGGTGTTGAGCTGGAAACAAGCGACATGTTGTTAGGATGCAAATGGCATTTCTGATGGACAATATAGAACAGTTTATCCAGTGTTTTCCTATTCAGTCAAGTGTTCCCTCTGCCTGCAATGACATGTTTTTCCAGTAAAAATAACAGCATGTAGTAGTAATAATAATAAAAATAGATAAAATATTATGTATATATATATATATATATATATATATATATATATATATATATATATATATATATATATATATATATATATATAATAGCTTATAATAATAATAATAATAATAATAATAAATTAGTTAATAATAACAATAATACAAAAAATAGCTAATAATAATAATAGTAATAACAATAATGATAACATAAAAAACTAATAGTACAATTAAAATAGCTAGGAATAATAATAAAATTAAAAGTGCTAATAATAACAATACAATTAAAAACATATAATAATAAAAACAATAACAATATAAAACTAAAAATAGCCTATAAGTAATTATAATACTACTACTAATAATAAAATTGGAAAATAGCTAATAATAATGATACAATTAAAAACAGATAATAATAATAAATACAATAAAATTAGAAATAGCCTATATTGATAAGCAATAATAATAATAATAATAATAATAATAATAATAAAATTAGAAAATGGCTAATAATAATAGCATTAATAACATTAAAAATAGCTAATAATAAAAATAGCTAGTAATAATATCAATAATATCATTAAAAATAGCTAATATTAATAATAATAATAGTTATTATTTTTTAAGTATTATTGTTATCATCATCATTATTTTTGTTGATAGTATTCAAATTGTTATCATCATTAATATTATCATTTTTATTATTATTAATGATAATAATAAAAATAATAATAATATTAAGGTAGAATAATAGTCATATGCAACAAAATAACAGTAGCCTTAATACCGTGAAACAATGATCATTTTATCCAAGGTTATCATCAGTGGCTGCACCATTTACATTTTTGTGATTATATCACCAGACTCTAAAATTATAATTATTATATTTAAATGTATTGTTATTAAATAAGAATAATAAACACTGTACTAAATAATTGTATTGTCATTTTAAAAAGTATTGAAATTTTAACAGTAATTTTTTACAATAGCAGCATGAATGCCGGTCTTATCTTCCTGATATTGAAAAGTTCAGCCAGTGCTAAAATAACAGAATACAACACACTGCTTGTGTGTAAATGTTTGTAAATGATTTTAGTGCCACTCTTATATTTAAATATTTAATTCACAGCACTTACAATTTAATAATTGCACTAGGGCTGCACGATATTGGAAAAATCTGACTTTCCGATATTTTATTTTTCTGTGATATCTACAATTTCACCAAATAACTGAATTATTTGAAAAGGGTTTTGTGCATTAATACTTTAATCTCTCTCAGGCCTTAACTAAAATTTCACTTTGTTGTGGTTAAACTCTGTGGTGACTCAACATCAATCCTAACTTAACATTGTGATGTGATTATTGCGGGTGCATACATTGCGATATCGATGCTGAAACGATATATTGTGCAGCCCTAAACTGCCCCAAGCCAAATAACAATTTATTTTTTCAAATAAATTAAATATGTAGCACCAATTTGTTCTACATTGTCCTAATATGGCAAGTAAGATTGCAACATTTGGCATGATTTATTGCAACTCAGCGTGTCCCATTATTCCCATATATTATCCAAACATCCTCATAGCAGGTGGTCACCTAGAGTACTTCCTGAAAAACTTTGGAAACTGTATTTACTGTTGTGCTAATGCTCCTGGATGGAGATGTTTTTGTCAGCTGTGTTTATGGCTGCAGTTCACCCAGGACACATCTTTGGGGTTTGTGAGTAATGGGATTGATGCTCCAGTAATTCTCACTAGGCATGCTAAGGTGAGTCTGGTGTGTATTTTTATTTGGATGGCTCCGCTGGGGTACTGCAAAGGGAATGTTTGGAAATAAGCTGGAATGAGTCTTTCTTACGAAAACTGGGTCAAAACTGCAAAGCTTTCAAACAGGATGGGCCAGAATTGGACTAAAATATACTGAGATATTGTGCTGTTTAGTGACAGTTCACCAGTTCTTGCTCAAACTGGGGCATAAAGTTGACACTTAGGGATGGGTAGAAGTTTCAGCTGAAGTCATAATTATTCGCCCTCTTGTGATTTTTTTTATTTTATTTTTATTTTTTTTTATTTATCTTCCAAATTGTATTTAACTGATTCATGAATTTTTCACAGTATTTCCTATAATGTTTTTTCTTCTGGACAAAGTCTTATTCGTTATCAGTAAAAGCATTTTTTAATTTTTAAAAATCATTTTAGGGTCAATAATATTAGCTCCCTTAAGCAATATATTTATTGGATTGTCTACAAAACAAACCACTGTTATACAATGACTTGCCTAATTAACCTAGTTAAGCCTTTTAATGTCACTTTAAGCTGAATAATAGGGCTGCACAATGTATTGTTTCAGCATCAGTGTCATAATGTGATCATTCGCAGGATATGCAATGTTGAGTCTGGATTATAGTGTATCAGTTGCTTGTGTTGTTGAGGTCTGTGACTGTATGAGGATTTTAAAAGCATTCATGCATAAAAAGTGGCATGAATTTCTAATTCTATTAATGATCAATTTTAATTTTATTATTTATACAATGAAGACGATGCAGTATTATACATTTGATTATGCAATTACTGTACCTGAACAATGTTAGACTCCTCCGAAAATTATTAAACACTGTTTAATTAATATGTATCTTTTACTTTATAGTATTTTACTCTGCTTGTAGATTGTTTATTGCTTCTAACTTTCAAGGCACTTCGTAATCTTGCTCCTCAATATCTCACCTAACTTTTCCATATTTATACCCTTTCTTGCACTCTTAGATCAGCCAACTCCTTCTCACTGGTATCAACTCGCACTCGATTAAGTGAGACAGATCTTTTAGCTCTATGGCTCCTCGACTATGGAACTCGCTTCCCCTGGATCTAAGGATCAGTAGTCTTGACACATTTAAATCTCGTCTAAAGACCCATCTTTTTAAGCACGCATTCCTTTAACAAATTTTTTTTCATGTGTTTTTTTAATCATTTGCGATGTGTTTCTACTTGTTTGGTCAATGCTTGTTTGGTTAATTATTTATTTTAATTTGTTCTAGCATGGCTGTTGATGCTTCTTGTAAGGCGACCTTGAGTGTCTCAAAAAGTGCCATTTACAAATAAATTTCTTACTCCGCTGTTTTTACCATTTGCTGATGGTAAAAAAATAAATAGCTGAAGTGACCTTTAATTAGTATTTTGCTCTTAAATTATATATATTTTTGTTTATTCAATTAAGATGTTTTTCAGGGTCTTAATATTTATTCTTTAATTCTTTTATGTATGTTCTTATGTAAAAGGTTCACATTTATGCAACCAATATTTAATAAATTGGTAGTTTTTTTCCATACTTACTATTGCTGACTTTTGTTCTCCGTTTGATCTAGCCGTTTATACATACCACCCAATGAAATAGGCAAAAGTAAATTATTCATGATTTGTGCTGATATCGGATTTGTATCGATATCGGTTCGTACTAAACGCTGCAATATCGGTATCGTATCGGAAGTTAAAATGTTGTATCGGGACATCCCTAGTCATCATAGTAAAAATAAAAGAAATCCGTTATTAGAAATGAGATTTTAAAACTATTTTGTTAAAAAATGTTTTGTTGAAATCTTCTTTCCATTATAAAAAATAAAAAAATAAATAGGGGGGCTAATAATTCAGGGGGGCTAATAATTCTGACTTCAATTTAAATTACTGTAAACAAATGGAGTCTTATTGTACCGTGTTTATGAACAATACACTTATAAAAAGTCATTTATAATTTTCAATCAATATCTTGAATGACTAAAGGCCCGTGCACACAGAGACGTTTTTTGCTCGCGTTTTCCATCAATGTTTAACGCCTCGTCACTAAATAAAGGGCGTCAATGTGATTGTGCACACCAACGCGCAATACGGCAGGCGCAAAATCGGCATTTAAAAAAAAAAACACCTCATGCTCGTTTTTTTGTTTTGACATGCCGCGTCAAAACCTTTTCCACCAATCAGATCGGTACTTTTGTTCACGTGCACGGAGCTGCTGAAGTTACAGTAAGCTGCGAGCGCACATTGAAGAAGATGCCCAGAGGCGATGTGAACGTTTAGCTGCTTATTGCGCTGCTTAACAATAAACATTTCTTCATCGCTAGAGCTGGAGCTGCTGCTTGAACCATGCATGCTTGTTCGAGTCACCATTAACTTTATCAACAAGTGTGTGAACTTCCTCTCCTCGTCTTCTTCTGTGTTATAAGCGGGTTAAAGTTGTGTAGCGCCATCTAACGTCAGAGTGATTTTGCATACTCTTCAGCTTGACGCCAGTAAAAAGCGCTCAGGTTTGAATACGGAAAAACGTCTCGTAAAACGCTGACGATAAACGCAAACGAAAAGTGTCCCGGTGTGTAGGAGCCTTAAGGCCAGATGAAAGGGAGATAGTAATGTTTGAAAACAAATTAAGGCTTCAAGCATCTACTGCAATGATAAACACAAGCTCAATCCACAAGTTTAAATAATAAATAATTACTCACTTTTAAAGTGCCCATAATAACAATATTATGCATGTTTATTATCATGGTGTAATTAAATACTGACTACTTTTCAATGCTGTAGATAAAGGTCTGCCAGGTGCAGATGTGCTTATCAATAAGCTTAATTTCCACTTGTAGTGATGAACTGCTGCTGTAACGAACCGGTGGAGCTTCATTAAGTCAAATAGCTGGAGCTGATACCATCTAAAGGCCTTTCAGCATGTATTCATGTGTGTCCTGCAGGGGGTCATGTATGTCTTTGAAGATTAGCGGCTACAGACTGAAAAGAATATTAATGAAAGGTGGGGTGATTGAGTATTGTGATTCAGACATTACAGATTGTTTAAACACTATTCAATGAGGCTTAACACGCTGTCAGGCGTACTCCCAGTGTGAGGCTCTCTCAGCAAAGTAGACTTTGAGAGAAGCTCTTTTAGTCAGTAGGTTAAGTGGGGTTTACTTGGTGACTTGTTTTTTTATAATTCCTGGTTGTGGATGAATATATTTAAAGTAGTGGTGTGTAATATGATGATATTTATCGTATGGACAAAATAAAAAGTCTATTGTTTCATATTTAGCTCTTTTTTTATATCGTGTGTTTAAGGTAGGACTGCACAATATTTCTTTCAGTATCGATAGCGCAATGTGCACATCTTCAATGTTGAGTTAGGATTGTAGTTTAGGATTATATATTATTAGTGTAATGCCCCATTCACACGGGGCTTCAGCGTCAACGCTTGACAGAGGGCGTGTCTGAAGTTGGGGCTGACGCGATCGTCATAGCAGCGTTAGCCAATGAAATTAGTCAGCAATTGACCTTATTCTGAAATGCGAAAGTGCGCCTGTTTTCGCGATTGTCTTAGAACTTCTGTTTCAGTCAGGGAGAAATGACTAGGAATAATAAACGACAGAAAATGGTCAAACTACTTGCTTTACAAACAAATGTGTGCATGACTATACAGACCAAGTAGAATAATATAATAAGAAAATATCAGTTTGCAACATCAAACAGCGAAACGAGACGTTTTTAATGTCTAAAAATGAATGGAAGTGAATGAGACCGGAAGTCTTGTGCCAAAAAGATTCAAATGGCTGCGCCCACTCGTCTGCGGAGAATAAGGTGAAAAGGCCACAGTCTGAGCTGGTGTATTTGCATATAGCGATCTAATTGGCTGACGCTTCCATTGCAGCTTAAAAAGTTGAGAAAGTCCCAACTTTTGCAGCGTGCAACGCCTCTGAAGCGGCGCTGAGGGATCCACAATGCAGTTTGGCAATGCCTGACGTCACCCATTCAAAGTGAATGGGAAGCGTTGAAGCTGACGCGTAATGGGGCGTAACAGATCACAAATCTCACGGTTTAGATCACACTATGGTTTTTGAGTCACGGATTGGACAATTTTTCGCATCAGCAAAAAAGGCAGGAGACAAATGTCATTTGCTTTCCATTTATACAAAAAATATTACTACAAAAAGAATTTAATAAAAATAAAAATCATGAAAGAACCAGCTGAAAAAAAAGAAAAATATTCAATACGATAAATTATCTTCGTTACTGTTGCTGATAATGCTAAATATAGAAATCAAACATCTTGTACAACATATTTTTATTTTCAATTAATGATTCAACACTTCACACATAAAACTTCATGTTTCATTATATGTATATCATTTTTGAAAACCTATTCAGAGACATCATTTTAATGGTTGTTTTTCGCCACCCATTGGTTACACAATGTAATTGCTACAACATTCACTAGCGTCAAGTTTCATTAAACTGGGATTTTTAATCTTTACCATAAACGTCAGTGTTTATATCTGAACTATAAACTGATCTCCCAGTACTTTGTGTTATTTAATAATTTGTAACTCACTGAAAAAGTGTGAAAACAATCTCTCTCGATCAAACACAAATTTGAATGCAGCGATTCGAAGGATAAATTAACATATGCAAATCGTTATCATTTATAGTTCAGTTTGTGCGGGCTTGAATTGAGATAATGATCTTGTGATGTTTAATCATGCAGCTTTATACTAAATGCATTAATGCAGGCTAAACAAACAGTGACAGAAAACACCTTTAATTAATAACCAAAGAAAGCATTTAGGTAGGTCCCACCACAACTTCTTCCGTCATCATTATATTTTACAGGGAAGCCAAAATGCTTTTACACACGTGGTTTGAATGACGCGGGAGGTGATCTCTCTGCAATTGTTATATATTCAAAAATGTTATTAATCCGCGGGTCTTGAGCATTCCGAACTGTGGTTTGTGATCCGTACAGATCATGGATCAACCGTGATAGTGTATTGGAATTATATAGCCACAGTTCAAAATACACAACATTTGTAGAGTTACTGCAGGTTTTACGCTTAATGGAGAAATGGTATATCGTTTGCACGTGTTTTTAAGCGCTAAGAGCATTCAGACATAACATTTAATAGAAAATAATTAACTTTATTGGAACTGTTTAAACAGTAAAGTCTTTGCAGTGTTATTTTAAGTTTGCCTTTTTATTTCAATTTCTGAATTTCTGTACCTGAATTTGATTTGACTATACCCTGAGAATCCGAAAGCACTGATTATTTCACTCCTATGTTTGAAAATACATTTCATGCATGATTAGCTCCCCCTACAAAATCATGCCAATCGATTAAAAATTAATACATTGTTTCCAAAAAGGGCTATTCAATTCATCTGGTGAAATTGTATTTATATCGCAATGTATAGCAGAAATACAAAATATCGTAATGTCTGATTTTTTTTCTTTTTATATCGTGCAGCCCTAGTTTTGCGGTAATACTTTTTCATAATTTATATGAGTGCAATAATACATGTCATTATGGGCATGCAGACGGCATTTTGAATCTCAGTTCAGTGAGAAAGTAAGAATCTTGAAAGTACAATGTTTACATTTTGCATGTAATGTAGCAGTATTGTTGGAGCTGTAATCGTTTTTATGCACATTTTAAATATGGATTAGCATCTAAGCATTTTCATCAAGCGTTTGTTTATGTGATACTTTAAAAAGCGCATCATTTTGATGCTTGTTCAAGCTATGCATTTAAAATGAGCTGAAACAACACAATTCTTGGGATTGTTTTGTGGAGAAAACTTAAATGTTTTATGTTCAACCCACTTAAATTAGTTAAGTTAACTTAATCAACTTGTGTTGGGGGACGAGGCAGTGGCGCAGTAGGTAGTGCTGTCGCCTCACAGCAAGAAGGTTGCTGGGTCGCTGGTTCGAACCTCAGCTCAGTTGGTGTTTCTGTGTGGAGTTTGCATGTTCTCCCTGCCTTCGCATGGGTTTCCTCCGGGTGCTCCGGTTTCCCCCACAGTCCAAAGACATGCGGTACAGGTGAATTGGGTAGGCTAAATTGTCCATAGTGTATGAGTGTGTGTGTGATGTTTCCCAGAGATGGGTTGCGGCTGTAAGGGCATCCGCTGCGTAAAAACTTGCTGGATAAGTTGGTGGTTCATTCCGCTGTGGCGACACCGGATTAATAAAGGGACTAAGCCGACAAGAAAATGAATGAATGAATGAATGAATTTGTGTTGGGACAACATGAATGAATTGTGTTTAAACTAGGGCTCCATGATATCAGATATGACATTGGGATATTTTATTTTGGTGCGATATATATATTGCAATATGAATATAATTTTACTAAAGGATTTAAATAGCTCTATATGAGAAGATTTCATTGATTTAAATCAACTGGGCTGATCAAGTCTTTTTGTGTGCAGTGCATCTGCTTAAAATATAATAAATTCCTAGCATATATAAATACGATAGAGCCAAAATAAAAGAACAAACAAATGTAAAATAACATGGTCGTCATTGTAATATCTTTTATCTCATAAGCTTTAATTTGATCCTGCAAAGTGACTATTGCGGATACAAACCTTGTGATATCCATGCTCAAACCATATATTGTTCAGCCTTAGTTATTCTGTATTTTTATGCAGTGTAGTTGGATGGAAACATGGCCATTGTAATGCAATAAAAGTTGTAAATACTTTATAGATCTTTATTTTATGTGTTTTGCACATCACTGCTCAAGATATCACTCTGCTAATATTAGTGTAATATTTACATTTATTGTGTCTCCTGAGTGTGGATGATCTTTGTTGGGAGACAACGTGCTGTCTGTTGTGTTAAACTAGTTGGTGGGACACCGTGTTTGTAGTGGTTACTGGACTAGTAGCCCTGGAGAGCCCCCGGTGCAACCAGAGCAACAGTACTGCGTTTGCACCGCGAGTCTCATTCATGCAGGATGGCTTTCCATTCGCTTGACGGTAAACCATCACTTCAGACATAATACTTTATTAATAACATCCTCCCACAGCGGGCTTAGTATGATAAAGAGCAGGTCGTGTTTCAGCTAAGCATGTGTTTGGTGGCAGTCTAGTGGTTATGTTGATGCTAATCTGAAATGTGGCATTTGGATGACCGTACCTGTGAGTATGACTTGGAGTCAGATTTAAATCAGCAGTTTCACTATGGTTTTAGTGGTGAATGTTAAATGCATTTACTAACATGAACAAAAAATTAACAATACATTTACTACAGTATTTGTTCATGTTAGTTAACGATAGTTAATTAAAATACAGTTGTTCATTGTTAGTTCATGTTAACTCATGGTGCATTAACTAATATTAACAAGCATAGACTTGAATGTTAATAATGCATTAGTAAATGTTTAGTTATGATTTATGAATGCTGTACGTGTGTTGTTCATGTTAGTAAATGCATTAACTAATGAAGCTTATTGTAAAGTGTTACCAACGTAAATGTTGAAGTGTATTGTTTTTATTTTGTGTGTTGTTTATTCTTGTCGACTTGACTTTTTTTCATTGCCATAAAACTATTCGTTATAGAAAAGTGGGTTACGCTAGGGCTATATAAATATCGGTATTGAAATTTATTGACCAAAGTGACAATATCAAAAAAAAAAAAAAAGATTCTGTATAAAGTCTGTTAAGAAGCGCTATTATTTTAATAAAATGTGGCTGCTGAGCGCGCACTTGAATGTCAATAAGCTTAGGGTGTAAGTTTGTCATTTCCTAATGGAGGCATGGGATGGAAGGTATGGGAGCGATGTGCACATTAAGGGTGTCACGATCCTCCAAATCCTCGATTCGATTACATTTTTGATTCTTAAGGCACGATTCGATTTTCGATTATGATTAATTAATTAATGACCAATTAATTATTTGTAGCCTACCGTTTAAACTAACTGACCTGCATGGTGTTTGTTTTACCCATAAACAAATCATACAGTAAATGAATAAAGGCAAGATACACACATAATTACCACCTGTCAATCACTTTTTCTGCGGTACTCGTGAATAGGCAGTGATCTGTGTCGGATTAGCGGCGTCAGTAAAAAAGACGCACAACCAACAGGAACCAGCCAACAGGTGTTCGCTAAAATAACTAAGTACAAGTGAGTGAAAGATTGAAGCAGTCCTCTGACTGCCTGGACCTGCTGTCTCGAGCGCATGGCTGTGTGTGCGTCTGTGTGGTCACGCGATGTGCATTTTTAGAGGTAATGAGGAAGGAGGGCTGCTCAGAAATGCTACATGCCACTGTGGATGTCAAATCGTTGTCGTTCTAAAATGCCATTTAAAAACAAAGACAGTAGCCCCTTTCACACAGTGATACCGGTAAATATCTGGAAAATTTCCGGAACGACTTTACCGGTATATTCAAAAAAGCGCTGTTCACACAGGCGACGACGTTACGGAAATTTTCCGGAAAAGAGCATTCACACATCCATTCCAAAATAGCGGTAAATTCTGACATCATTCACCACAAATGAGCTTTAAACGGCTGCGCTTGTATAAGTAAACATTTGACTACATTACAAACTCTGTGGATGATCAATATTGTGAACAACTTTCGCAGGATCACTTTCGCCTGTCGAGATGTTCATAATATGTGCGTGTGCTGGCGCTCACAGGCTGTTTCACAGGCACACGCAAAGCTTGAAGGTAAACAAACAACGGCTTATCATAAGCATCTCATCGATGATTATTTACACAGTTGGCATTAAGAAGAACATATAAACGTGATCTGACTAATATCTAGCAGCTAAATGTGTCTGGAAAAATATTCAAAGGCTTTTATTCTCACAAACCGCGCGGACGTAAATGCGTCTGACTGTTGTGATTGGCTAAAGCAGACGTCTCACGTCAGCACGTTCTAGACGTGCACGCTCTTATTACGGCAATCTTCCTTCTGCATTCACACAGCGCAGCATTCCGGCAAATTACCGGTAATGTTACAACTTCTCTTTCCGGAAAATAACCAGAACGAATTTACCGGTATTTTCAAAAAGGACCTGTTCACACATACAACCTTTCCGAAAGGTCTGTATGTGTGAAAGGAGCTAGTGTAAACAGGGCCTGAGTGTGTACTTTTCGCGAGCGGATTTGCAACAGGGGCGGGCGGAGGATCGCGATGCCGGTGTTGTCTATCGAACGAACCGTACGTAATACGTACATAGAAGAGCTTGCAAAACTGTGTTTTTTTTTGTCGACAACACGAACGTTGTCAACATAACTCACTGGAAATCCAAAATGCTTACACACTGGCGACTTCATTGAAAGAGGAGAGGGTTTAAGTTCTGTCGACGGGTCTCCTGCTTCTGCAGTTCAACAAGCACTTCAACAAGCCTGTTATTTTCCCGCTTGGCAAGCCAAGCTGACGTGACATGGGGGCGTGGCAGCATCGACGATTCTATTTTTTGATTCGATAATCAATTGAGCATAAATTTTGATCTATTTCGATTAAAAATCGAAATCGTGACACCCCTAGTGCACATGTTGTGGAAGGGGCTCACATGTGACTTGCGTGCATTTTCCAGGCACCCTAGTTGAAAATATTTCAACTTTTCGAACGCCGTGAGCGCACCATGATTCATGCAAGTAGAACTAACTAATCTGCTTTACACTTTGTATGGAATATACACATTTTAACTGACGAATTACCTCAGAAAAACACAGCGCACCCAAACACTGTAGTGCTTTTTACTTTTCTCCGTAAACTTGTCATCCTCTGAGAAAACGATTGATGGTCGATCAGTTATGAGAGATGTCTGGGGAGCGTGAGCGCAAAGCCCTTTGTAATGGTCAAGCAATCCGCATGCTCACCACTTCAGGTCAGAATAACAACACATATGAAAATGAGTGATTGTACATAAATAAGGATGTTGCCAGAGTGGCTTTTTGGTTTCTTTTCTTGTGCATGCCAGCCACTACCTCCCCATCTGTTTTTAGCATAGGGGGTAGTGTAGTTATACAACTTCATTATTTGTAGCGTTGCAGAATAATGATGGCTGGTTCCTTTACTTGAAAGCTCAGATTTGATACAGAGTTTACAGAGTTTGAGGTTTACTGTATCATTATTATTTACACCTTACAGATGTTGATCTGCCTTAAGCCTGGTTTATACTTCTGTGTCAAGTGACCGGTGTAACCCATGGTGCATGCAACGCGCGTAACTGTGCATTTATACTTCTGTGCGCTGTCTCTGTTGGTCTGCATTAACACTTCCGAAACGCTAGTTGGCAGTGAGGTGTAAATGTTCCTCTGTGAGTTTCTTCGCTGGTGTTTTGCTTTTCCTAAACACTTCCGGGATGTACAAGTGGCTCAAACTCGCTCATTTTGAGGCAGGAACCGGCGGACGTGCAACAACTTTAACTATGAGGTAAACACAAAACAAAACTTTCCATCCGGAGCTCCTTCACGGGACTCCACACTTGTAAACAATCGCTCCATCAGGCTCGCACCATTCACACGGCTCTTGGTCCCGCCCAGACTCGTCAGCGCTATCCAAGCCGACCAATCACAGAGCTTGCGCTACGCGTCGTTGCGACGTGTAGTTACAATTTTTGAGAGGTGCACGTCAGCGACTCCGACGGCCACGGCGAAGGGCTATGCGTCAACGGCATAGCATACGCCGGCGTTTGACGCAGAAGTATAAATCAGCCTTCAGTTGCACACGCTTTTTAACATTTTATTCATCAAGTTAAAGAGTCTCTTTAACAGTTGCTTGTTTTATTTTTGCCATGAAAAAGGCATTTAAGCTGATATTTTAATATACCCTTAATCTCTCACACATGCATATTCTCTTAGCATAGAGTTAATGCACTAATTAGCCGTCAGAGTGTGTTAAACACCATTTTTTATGGATAAACATTGCATGCTTTTTTGGGTGTCAGACTGTCTCAGTGTTATTAATGAGAGTGATGTTAAATTTGAGTGAATCGCTTTGTATTTCTCAATGCTAACCTTTGACCGACGCTCATCTCAGGATATCGAGTTACAAACATCACTGTTGGATTTGCAGGTTGCTAACAGTTCCGAAAGCTAAACTGTGTGTAAGGTCTGAACTTGGCTATCTAAAGAGCAATATAGAAATGCTATATTGTCATGTGATGTAAATCTGAAGTTGCTTTTCACTGCAAATATCTGACCAAGAAACAGACCCTAGTGTTGCATTCATGAGGCATTAGAATACACTCTAAATATGCTGGGTTAAACAATTCCTTCATGTTTAAATTTAAGTGGAATAAACATAAAAATACACCCCCCCCCCAAAAAAATAAAAATAAAAATAAATAAATTCAAGAATTGTGTTTTTACTTTTAATTTTAAATAAATAGTTTGAACAAGCAGAAAGTCATTTCTTTTATAGCATCATAGCTTTTTAGAAAATGAAATTTTGATGGGGCTTCAATTAAATATCATTAGTTTCATTAGCAATTGTTACATCTTATGTTTGTGAATGAAGACTTGTTGCATTACTACAGTGTTCTATATGGATATTTAATGTGTATTTTTTCACTTTGTATTCATATTTGATCACACTTTTTTAACCACATTTTAAGGTGATTGCCAGTATATTGGGCTTTATTAACAATAGTAAATTTAAATTCAGTTTATAAAGTTCAATTTAAACATGTATGTTTTTTTTTTAGATTTAATTAGTCAGTTTTAGCCAATCACAGTGCATAAAAGATTTGATATGAGTCTGGATTTGATATTTGTTTAAATAGTGTGTCTTACGTATGGGGTTTTCTTTAAGTTTGTTTTATACGTCAGGTGTTGTTTTGTGCAGTCATTTCATTGTACAGCACTTTGTTTTGCTGTTTGGTGGTTGTTAAGTGCTTTATAAATCAAGTTTGAGTTTGAACAAAACAGACCTACATTACCTGACAAACGTCTTGTCACCTATCCAAGTTTTAGGAACAACAAGTAATAACTTGACTTCTAGTTGGTTATTTGGTATCAGAAGTGGCTTATATCAGGGTTTTTCAAAGTCTAAGACAGTGGGCCTCCCTTTTGACACAACTTATCCATTGGCGCCCCCCTCCTCCCAAACACGCACACACACACGCACACACACACACACACACACACACACACACACATACATATATATATATATATATATATATATATATATATATATATATATATATATATATATATATATATATATAAAGACACAGACAGATGTCAGACTGTTAACTCACTTTTATCATCATTTGCATGAAAGTGCAATTATTTACAGAGTAATAACAAGTATTTTAATATAACGTTTTTAAAACTAGGATGATGGTTCAATATGAATAGAACAGATCCAAGAACTGTCCATCCCAGTCAAAACAGTCGAAGTTTAGCCTGTCTGCTGTCATTAGCCAAAATATTTTGACAAACCACACATAAAGGTCGTGGTTCATCAGCTGGTCCTGTCCACATAAATCCTAAACTCCAATACTGATCATCATATCGTCGTCTTTTGGGTTTAAGCCCTGAAATTGAAGGCTTTTGTGGCGAGGGGGTATGACCGAGAGCCGTGGGAACGGAGTGAGGCCACCGCGTAAGTGGATATACCTGCGGTGCGCACCTGCCTCAGATCCCACGGAAGGAGCTCTGGATCATAAAAGGAGGAACGAGGGCAGAGGAACCCGAGAGAGGACCGGGCCCGGACATATTTTACTTTTGCTTTCAGTTTGACGGCGGTCTCCGTGAGGAGCTGCCGTCCGTTTGTTCTGGTTTAGACGGTTATTAATAACGTTAAATCATTTTAAAACTGCGTCGGTTCTCCGCCTCCTTCTTCCCGGCGGCCAAAGGGCCGTGAACTTCATTACAGCTTTGAATCGGGGGGTCTCAGAAACCGACCCATTGTATTAGCAGGCATATACCTGTATTGGCGGGCTTGCCAAACAGAAGCGAATTCACAGCTATGGCCTTCTGGGTTAAAAAGATTTTCTTATATTTGATGTATTATTTTTTTTTTGCTTTGTTTAATTAAAACGTTTAAATATAATAAAAAACACATATAATAATTAAACTTAATAAGTCTATTTTTATTATATAATATTTTTTCCCGCGCCTCCCCTGACATGCTCTGGCGCCCCCCAGGGGAGGCGCGCCTCACACTTTGAAAACCCCTGGCTTATATGAAAGGCAAAAGCCTCTAGATTACGCTTATTTGACCAAAATAAAATATGATCATGCCTTGATTTTTAATGATTTAATTAGGACAGTAAGGTCTTGCGCATTTAAGGTCTCACATTTTGATGTTTTTAATTCTTTTGAACACATTCAGGTGCTGCTTGTCAATTTGACAAGGTTTCTATGTTCGTTCTTGCTGCCAATTGCGGAAGAAATTATCAATAAAAGGTTTCTGATAAACCGCTGTGACAGCTGCAGGCACTGTGTGACATGCGTTCACGTGAGGGGGAGTCAGATTTGTCAGAGGAGGATTTGGATACAACACCGGCACTGCATGTTCTTCCATGTCGCCTCAGCGATGGGTCATTTTTGAACGATTCGTTTATTTTGAACAAATCTTTTGTTTGACTCATGAAGTGAGTCATTAGTTTGAACATACGCACATTCGTGCAAGTGGAGCTCGCGTGCTACCTTAAAGTGGTCTATTTCACGCAACACTGACGACTCGTGTCTCTAAATTTTTGTTCTTCCACTTGTTTTTGGCAACACGACGTGGCGTCTCTGCCGTCTGAACACTGTAATAGGTAAAAACTATCATGCATATTAATGAAGTTGCACCGCATACATAATAGAGCGCGCTGATTGGTTTGAGCCAGGTTTTTCTCATTAATTAATGCTGAAAGCTCAAAGACGTCACGATGCACTCGCAGGTATACACACAAGTATCTAATCGGCGTGACGCAGCTTCAAAATTTGTTTCAAATCAAAACGAATTTGCTCAAAATAGCGCAAAAACAACCAATTTTCACTTATTAGTGCGATATATTTGTCCGAATAGTGTTTTTAACTGTCAACTGCTCAAAAAATGTGTTTTGGTGTTTTGTGACTCTTGAATGCCACAGCCTTGTAACCAGGAAACACACTAGTTTACTGTATTGACAATTCATGCAAGTCATATTAAAGTTTTTGAGAAAGCTCTTTTATGTTTCCAATCTGCAAAAGACTGACTCATTTGTTCATGTTTTACTGGTCTCATTAGCTGTAGGACGCTGGATTGTTCTTGGTTTCTGAGCTTTATGTTGTCAAAATAATTTGAGGAAGTTGTTTAATTGTCATATTAGTGGACACTATGTGGTTTGTTATAACTTGATGAGTCTTAACTCAAGGTTTGATGATAATATGCCTTTAAAATCACTTGAAAATCTCTTATTTATGTAATAAAACAAGACTGTAAATAATAGAGGATTTATGGATAAGCAGCACGGTGGCTCAGTGGCTCACTGTTGCCTCACAGCAAGAAGGTTGCTGGTTTGAGTCCAGGCAGGGTCCGTTGGCATTTCAGTGTGGAGTTTGCATGTTCTCCACGTGTTGGAATGGGTTTCCTCCGTGTGCTCCGGTTTCCTCCGGTTTCCTGTGTGTGAGAATGTGAGGGTGTATGGGTGTTTCCCAGTACTGGGTGGCGGCTGGAAGGGCATCTGCTGTGTAAAAAATATGCTGGAATAGTTGGCGGTTCATTCCACTGTGGCGACCTCTGATAAATAAAGGACTAAGATGAAGGAAAATGAATGAATAAATAATTTTTGGATTTGGCAAGTGCTTTTATTCAAAATTACTTGAATATTCTTGGGAATCGAACCCATGACCATGGCATTTCTGCTTGATAGTGCTGTACTTTTTAAGCTACAGGAATGCTCACATTTATTGCAGTCTCTTGTAGCAGTTTTGTGCAGTTTTCATTTGACTTAAGCCTGCCTTAATATGCTCATTTTTTCTCTGCTGTACAAGTCAATGCTAGAAAAGAAGAACAAATGGAGACGCCTGCAGAGATGCTGTCCTATGTGTGACCTCCATCAGGGTTACCATAGCGATGACCATTGAGAATATTACTGCAATATTGTTCTGTAGCGAGTGAGTGCGTTGTCAGATGTGCCCTTTAGAGATCCCATCAATTATAAAGCTTTTTTCTCCAAAGATCCAGACAATTAAAGAGCTAGTTCAACCCCCCCCCCCCCAAAAAAAATCTGCATTTAGATGACAGCATCTTGCACCAGAATTGTAAAACTTGCACACACCTAGAGCAGTATTCACCAGTCAAACCGTGATATTTTTATCCAAGGTTATCATACCGTCAGAATCTTACACCGGCCCATGACTTAACATGGCTAATACTGCTGCATTTCTGTATGAACCTCACTTTTATGTCTAACCAGCATTTTCTAAAATGAATCTAGCATTTCTATTTGAAGAGATGTAAGTGTCTGGAGAGGGGATGTGTGTGTGTGTGTGTTTGGGCTGCAGTGGTGGAGCGGCTCTGTCTCGGGTTTCAGTTCTGTCATCAAAGGGATGCCGCACAGATAATTCACCCCGCACGGGTGTCATGAACGGCCCATTCAGCCTCTGTTGACCCGCATGTTGGGTCACCTGCTCGCTTTGCTGCAGCTGCCGGGGCGGTCAGACGTGTGTTTTTGTAGGAGGTCACGGCCCCTTCTCTGCTTTCCTTCACAGCTGTTCAGTGCTGCCAGACTGGTCTGTCGTACAGTGGCTTGATGAGATTTCAGTATGGTGTTAAAATCGGAAGTCCAAGTTGTTCGACCTTCTGCTGATCTGAGCGTTTATCCCTGGGAAGCATGTCAGGAGGAGGACTGCAGTGTTTTTAATCTTTCACGTGGCTTAAATGATTGAAATGATGTATATTTGAGCAGGAACTGACGCTGTACACTATAGGGATGTGCAATAGCATATCACAGTATTTAAATAATGCAATATACATATCACAATGGGTTGACATTGCATTATTTTGTTTGCTGCAATATACAGTTGAAGTTAGAATTATTAGCCCCCCTGAATTATTCACCACGCTGTTTATTTTTCCCCAATTTCTGTTTAACAGAAAGCAGATTTCCTCAACACATTTCTAAACATAATAGTTTTAATAACTCATTTTTAATAACTGATTTATTTTATCTTTGTCATGATGACAGTAAATAATATTTGACCTGATATTTTTCAAGACACTTCTATACAGCTTAAAGTGACATTTAAAGGCTTAACTAGGTTAATTAGGTTAACTAGCCAGGTTATGGTAATTAGGCAAGTTATTGTATGACAGTGGTTTGTTCTGTAGACTATCAAAAAATATAGCTTAAAGAGGCTAATAATATTGACCTTAAAATAGCTTTAAAAAATTTAAAACTGCTTTTATTCTTGCTGAACAAATTCTCCAGAAGACAAAAAAGTATCAGACATACCGTGAAAATGTCCTTGCTCTGTTACACATCATTTGGGATATATTAAAATAATAATAATAAATTCAAAGGTGGGCTAATAATTTTGACTTTAACTGTATATTTTGCGATGTTGTGATACAATTTCACCAGATAGTTTGAATAGCTCTATTTGGAAAAAAAATGATAATTAATTTAGAGTGGCTAGGACTATTCTGGAAGATTATGGGGATTATTCTGCAATAATATTGGGAA
Organism: Danio rerio; assembly: GCF_052040795.2. NCBI lineage: Eukaryota > Metazoa > Chordata > Actinopteri > Cypriniformes > Danionidae > Danio > Danio rerio. The sequence continues at coordinate 51,170,628 of NC_141033.1, read as the reverse complement.
GATAGAAGTTAAATTTATATAAGGTGTTAAAGTCGGAAATCCAAGTTCCATAGAAAGCATGTCAGGAGGAGGACTACAGTTTTAATTTTTCACTATGAAGTTGCAATTGACACATTTATTGAAACTGTACATGAGGGCTGTGCAATATAATCTATCTATCTATCTATCTATCTATCTATCTATCTGTCTGTCTGTCTGTCTGTCTGTCTGTCTGTCTGTCTGTCTGTCTGTCTGTCTGTCTGTCTGTCTGTCTGTCTGTCTGTCTGTCTGTCTGTCTGTCTGTCTGTCTGTCTGTCTGTCTAGACATTTACATTGAATTGCTCGACATTAAAGGCCGAGTAAAGGATTTTTGGTTGAACTATCGCTTTAAAGTAATTATGCAAATATTGATTATGCGTCCTCCATATGGTCACTTGGCTATATTGAAGAGGAATTACATTCTGGAGCATTAAGCCAAGAGCCAGAGAGAATTGATTTAGGAGGGGGTACATGCTGTTTTTCATTATTGTTAATGACACTGTTTTATTAGTGAAGGAACACAAGTGGTTGAGGTTGTTCTGGATGTCTAGAACAAGCTCTGGGATTTTAGATGTTTATTTCCCTGGTATGTGTTTGAACATTGTGCTTGCAGTTGTTTAGAATATTTAAAAAGAGTTTGGAAAAAGACATAATTGTGCCAAATTATTTAAAAAATAAAACATGCTAACGTTGTGGTCAGTTGTGCAAAAAACATGCCACAAAATCATTTTAAAAAATAAAACATGCTAACATTGTAGTTAATTGGGCTAAAACATGCTACCAAATAATTTCAAAAAGTAAAACATGCTAGCATTGTGGTCAGTTGTGCTAAAAACATGCTACCAAATCATTTAAAAAGTAAAACATGCTAACATTGTTGTCAGTTCTACAAAAAAACATGATACCAAATCTTTCAAAAAGTGAAACTTGCTAACATTTTGGTCAATTGTGCAAAAAACATGCTACCAAATCAATAAAAAGTAAAACATGCTAACATTGTGGTCAGCTGTGCTAAAACATGCTACCAAATCATTTAAAAGGTAAAACATGCTAACATTGTGGTCAGTTGTGCTGAAAACATGCTACCAGATCATTTAAAAATGAAAACATGTTAACATTGTAGTTAATTGTGCTAAAAACATGCTACCGCGTCATTTTAAAATTGAAACATGACAGCAATATTTTCTGCAATAAACATTGCGATACTGAGTATAATTTCAGCAGAAGACTCAAATGGCTCTATTTGATAAAGTCATTATTTTACATTAGGCCTGCAGGATATTGGAAACATCTGACATTATTTGTTTTAATAACATATACTGCGATATGAATATAATTTCACCACATGATTTGAGGAGCTCTGTTTGGAAATATCGACTGGGATAATCAAGTCTTTTTCAATGCAGCATATCTGCATAAATTATAATAAATTACAAGCAAAAACAAATAAATAAATAAAAGAGCTTAATGTTTTTTGGAGAGAAAAACTGTATTCAAATAATAATATAATAAACAAGCTTTGTTAAATACAGCAGAGGAAGATACAAATGAAATAAGCAATGCTTTATAGTTTTCTGTGAGTCTTAACAGTATTCAAGTAAACAAATTGAATAATCAAAAGCATAAAAAAGTCTATAATCTTTATCGCATACATTTAAATGCAATTAATCTGTCTTAAATGACAAACATCATAATTTGTTGTTCCTAAATGCTTCAAACTGGATTAAAATGCTTACATGTGGCTTAAGAAAGCATGCAACTGATAACATTGTGGAGTCACTGCTAAATGTAACCATAAATCATGGTTTAATAATATATATAAATCAATATAACCCTGTGTACATAGTACTGTTTATAGAACAGTTAGGCTTTAATCTTAATGCTGTTCAGACTTCTGTCCAGATATTACTATATTATATAAAAGTGTCCTTCATAGATTTGTACACAACATAGAATGAAGTATATCAGGTGTTTTTTTTTAATGTGAAGTCTGTGTAATCTGAATCATGTGTTGGTGTTAAATGTAAAGTTGAGCTATATTACCTTTTTTTCTTATTGAACTGTTTATTAATCTTTTGTAGATGAGGAAGTTCCTGCCGAGATGGTTGCAGAAGAATCTGGTCAAGGTGCTCAAAATAGTCCGTACCAACTTCGAAGAAAATCTCTATTACCGAAGAGAACAGCTTGTCCAACAAAGACCAACATGGAGGTGTGTTATTGCTGATCAACACAGTATAAATGATATTTAAATGCATAAAAATGCCATCAAATATTGACATTTTCTTCTCAAATGCTATGTTTTTCATTTCAACTCAATTGGATACTTTAATAGCAATAGATTCTTGGTTATTTTTTATATTTGCATTTTTTTTTAAAGATTTAAAAATCATGTTTTCATTCAGTAATAAAGTTAAAAATTTTGGATTAAAAATGAACTTGTCTGGGCTCTTTGAAATGTTTTAGCAAAATAATTTTTTTAATGTTTATTTGTTCTGTTTTTAGTTTGTATGTTTTTCTGAAATTAAATGATTTACATTACACATTTAAATATATTTGAATAATCAAAGCATTTCTAACTTAAAGTTAGAGTTTAATGTTCAACTTCTTCAAATTATGAGACTGTCAAGTGTTTTTATTAGGGCTGTCAAAATTAGCGTGTTAACGCACGTGATTAATTTGAAATATTTAACACGTAAAAAAAAAAAAATAACGCAGTTGCAGTGTTTTTTTTTTTGTTTTTATTTACTGTTGTGGCCGACGTGTGTTTAGGGACGGCGCGTGCATAGAGGAGCCCTAGGTGGCTGCCCAACCCCTTCCTCACAGTCCCTATACTTTCATCTGTGAACAGGGCAGCGTGATTGCTGTTTGTCTAGAGCGCCAGTTTAGCTTGCTCTGGTCCTGCGTGTGTTTAACGTGCAAAGAAATTTGGATAAGATGAAGGATGCGCTTTAAAAAGGAAAGTTTCAGTGTAAAACAATTAATGTGGCATCACCAGGCTATCCTGCGTTTTCTCCAGTTCATCTAGTTTCGGTGTTTCATTTTTAATCTTTAGCCTTTAACTGGAGTTCAGCAGTTCACCTTCATTTATATTTTCATTCAGGATGTTTTAATAGAATTTGATACCGCATGGCGAGCGGGAAAAAAAAAACCTTGCATTTTTTAAGACTTGCTTGATTCTTTAAGGTAATCAAAAATCACTGTTTACATGGTAGACTCTTAATTAGTAGTATCTTAATCATAAAAGCGGAGTATTGGTGTCCATGTAAATGTACTCTAGTGAAAGTGGCAGATGAAGTCGCAAGTTGTCAAAGACAGCCCTGTTCTCTGCCTTTAGACATGAGTCCTCACATTTCTTAAGTTTGACATGTTTCCCCCCACACACACTTTTGTAAAGCTTCTGCTTCACGCTGCTGTGTCAGAATCCTTGCTTGTAAAATACAGCCATACTTTAAAAACGCTTAGTTTAAGCAAATTTGATGAACGCAATCGTGTGTGTTAATGAATCTGAAGGGATCCCTTGTTCACTGTGTGCTGTACTGCGCACGTTGTCTCTCTCTCTCTCTCTCTCTCTCTCTCTCTCTGTGTGTGTGTGTGTGTGTGTGTGTGTGTGTGTGTGTGTGTGTGTGTGTGTGTTTGTGTGTGTGTGTGTGTGTGGGTGTGTGGGTATGTGGGTGTGTTTGTGCGTGTGTGCATGTGTAGTCCACTTATAATCCAACATGGAAATGATTTTTGTTTGCTATCGGCATGGATTGTTTTGAAATTTAAATGGCACTTACATGCCTGTTTTTATTTCTGTAATAAATACGGCGTTTCGTGATTAATCATGATTAATTACAAAAACAGTGTGATTAATTACGTGCATTTTTAAAAAATAATTTGACAGCCCTAGTTTTTATTTTTGTACTTTAATTTCCAATCTTGTGATACTCGCAAATTTAAAGTGTTTTTTATTTTACTTTTCCAAATTAGGCTGTAAATTCCATTTCTAATAATTTTTTGACTTGCTAAAACCATACAGTAAATCATGCATACAATAAAAAAGAGTTCAGCGTGAATGCTTATTGTATGTGCTGTAAATAAAATGTCAAATCTCAATTTGTTCAAAGGGTGCAAGTGTCTTGACTGGCTCTGTTTGGAAAAAATCTTGGGATGATTTTGTAGAGCATTTGCATTACTATATTATAAATCCTTAAATTATAACTAAAAATCTCAATTTGTTCAAAGGGTGCTTCCACGTCAACAACAGAAAACTTCGGCCATCGGGCAAAACGTGCCAGAGTGTCTGGAAAATCACAAGATCTGCCCGGTAATGGACATCTTGTAATCTGTCGAGACTTTCCCTGCAGTTGATTTGATTTTCAACTTTCGCTGCTTCTCTTTTCATCCAGTAACTCCAGCGGAGCAGTACCTGCAAGTCAAGCTTCCAGACGAGGTGGTCCTCAAAATCTTCTCCTATCTATTGGAGCAAGACCTATGTCGAGCGGCCTGTGTGTGTAAGCGGTTTAGTGAACTGGCCAATGACCCCATCCTGTGGTAGGTGTTCAATCTAAAATGCATGCTTTCTCAATGACCAACAGCGCTGGAAAAAGTACTGAAAATCATACTCCAGTAAAAGTACCATTACTCGTAGTGCAAGTAAAAGTATCTGGTGTAAATATTACTCAAAGTGTGTAGACCTTTTAAAAGTACTCGAGAGCAGTGAGTATTACACTGTGAAAGGTTGATGCGTTTACATGCTGTTTGTGTGAAAACGTAACATTCTGTAGTGCATTTAGTTATTGTTTAAGGCCATTTCATTCATCACATAGACAACCTCTTTATAATCATCATCTAAACCAGGGGTCACCAATCTCGGTCCTGGAGGGCCAGTGTCCCTGCAGGGTTTAGCTCCAACTTCCCTTAACACACCTGCCTGGGTGTTTCAAGTATACCTAGTAAGACCTTGATTAGCTAGTTCAGGTGTGTTTGATTAGGGTTGGAGCTAAAATCTGCAGGACACCGGACCTGCAGGAACAAGTTTGGTGATCCCTGATCTAAACAGTCTCTCTATGAACCAGAGAAATGCTTTCTGATAACATCACAGTAGTGTAAGAGTCCTAATTCTTCTCCTCTGGACTGCAGGAAGAGACTCTACATGGAGGTTTTCGAGTATACGCGTCCCATGATGCACCCTGAGTCTGGGAAGTTCTTCCAGATCAACCCAGAGGAGTATGAACAACCCAATCCCTGGAAAGAGAGCTTTCAACAACTGGTACTGTTCGTTTTAATGCATTCTAGACTAGAAACAGTCATGTTTTAGTATCTAATGGCCCCCTCTGTGACCTTTTAAATCAAATGTTCTCATTATACTCATTTGACCGCAAGGATTGTTCTAGGACAACAATGTGAAATCTGAGAATGAGTGATTTTAGTCATTTTCCGAAAGTGCACAGATGGTGCCATAATGTGATAATTAAGGAGATCTTGATGTGTCAGTAGTCATTAGCTTCTTCAGGGAGCTTTATGGGAGCACATTTCTAAAGGAACACAGACTGACGGATCTCTGACCTTTGTGTTTGCAGTATAAAGGCGCTCATGTGAAACCCGGCTTCGCAGAACATTTCTACAGCAACCCAGCCAGATATAAGGGACGAGAAAACATGCTGGTGAGTTCTAGATTATCTATAGGTACATTGTTTCTCTTTGGTCATTAAACGAATGCTTAAAATTTAAGCTTAACCTGACATTTAAAGGCTTAAGTAGGATAATTAGGCAAGTTACTTTAATTAGGCAAGTCATTGAATAACAGTGGTTTGTTCTGTAGACAATCAAAGAAAAATATTGCATAAGGGGGTTGGTAATATTGATCTTAAATGGTTTAAAAAAAATTAAGAACTGCTTTTATTCTAGCCGAAATAAAACAAATAAGACTTTCTACTTTCTATAAAAATATCATCGGAAATACTGTGAAAAATTCCATGCTCCATTAAATATCACTTGAGAAATATTTTTAAGAGAAAAACACATTCAAAATATATACTCAACTGTATATATTGTGCAAAAATAATTGCATAAATGATGCAATGAACATCCCAATTCTCCATGTCTATAGCACAAATTCAGCAGAATGAGTTTAACGTTTAATGTTAGGAGTTTGTTTAGATAAAAGTTTTAAAGTGGCTCAATCTAATGTGTTTTCCTCAGTATTACGACACCATTGAAGACGCTCTGGGAGGAGTTCAGGAGGCCCACTTTGACGGTTTGATATTTGTCCACTCGGGGATTTACACTGATGAATGGATCTACATCGAGTCCCCCATCACAATGATTGGTGCTGGTACGAACAGGTTTTTTTTTTGTTTTTTTTTTGTAACTGTCAGTATTTAAATTCTGTTTATAATGTCTGCCAAAGACTTTTATGCTCTCTAAGGCTGCATTCGTTTATTTAAAAAAAGCAGTAAAATAGTATAAAAACGTGAAATATTTTTTGAATATATTTTAAAATATAATTTATTCCTGTGGTTGAGTACTAAATTTTCAGCATCACATGAGCCTTCTGATATGCTAATTAGTTGTCAAAATAACATGCTGATATCTTGGGAATAATAGAATGATGTAAAATGAAAATTCCCACATAGTAAATTTGAACACTAAAGTTGTTAAATGCACCATGATGGTTTTATCTGTTTAGTTATAAGTAACAAAAAAGAGAGAACAAAAACCTGAATGCAGATTGCATTTCACAGTGTGGGCTAAGAAATAAAAGCAACTGGATTAGCATTTGAAGTTATTTTATGGCACCATTTGTTTATTTCAAAATATAGTAAAAATATAAAAATGTGAAATATTATTTTAATTTTTAATAGCTGTTTTCTATTTCAATATATTTTAAAATTGAATTTATTCCTGCGATATAATACTGAATATTCAGCAACACATGAGCCTTCTGAAATCGTTCTGAAACGCTGATTTGTTGTCAAAATAATATGGTAATTTCTTAAGAAATGCTCCTTAATATAATGATGTAAAATACCCACATAGTAAATTCGAACATCCAAGTTGTCAAATGCACCATCATGATTTTATCTGTTTAGTTATAACTATAAATAAAAAGAGAATAAAAACCTGAACGCAGATTGAATTTCACAGTGTGGGCTAAGAAATACAAACTTGTTATTTAGAAGTATTTTGATTTTTGGATTTATTTTACATATTTAATTTATTACCATTTTTTCATATCTTTGAGCCCGTTTGTTTCTCTAGTCTTTCTAGATTTTTTTATTTAATCGTATTGCTTATGAAAAGCTCTGTACATTAAGTACTGTAAGTAAATTAAGTAATGCAATAAAAAGAGAAAGAAATAATAATAAAAAAATACTCCTTGGAGTACTTATTTTTCTTAGTCTATTTAAAAACATTTTCAGATTTGTATAGAAACTAATATAATTATTTTCAGGATTCTTATATTAATAACAAGTCTAAAAGATTTATTTTTAAATTAAAATCTTTTTCGACATTATAAAGGTCTTAAAATAGGTGATTTAGCAGTGATAAACATTTCTTTTTTTATTATTAAATCTACATATTCATCGTACATTTGTGTTCGCAGCTCCGGGGAAAGTAGCAGATAAAGTGATCATCGAGAACACAAGAGACTCGACGTTTGTGTTCATGGAGGGATCAGAAGATGCCTATGTAGGATATATGACAATAAAGGTAAGCTTCTCTACTTGCATGCGGACTTCAATAAAAGAACATTTAGGGTGCTTTCACACTAGCACTTTTGACGTCAGAGTACGGTACGTTTTGCTAGTGTCAATGCTGTCTTCTGAACTGTGGTGCGCACCCGAATCCGCATTAAAGAGGTGGTCTGGGTTACGGTTTGTGCAGACTCTAGTACAGTTCACTTATGATATGAATGCAATTGTACCAAATAACAGAAGTGAACCTCCAACTGTACAACAAACTTTAGTTTTATGACGTTCATTTGTGTGTGTGTGTCTGTGTGTGTCTGTGTATGCACCTACTGACCCAGTGCAACCAATGAAAATGACTTCTGCAGACACTGTGCGATGTTTTGACTGTTTTTTTAATATTTTTTGTGGCAGATAGAAGCAAGTGACGGTCTGTATTTTGGTTTTGGTAACAAAACCAAAAGATTCAGTAAAAGCAGAATGACAGATTTTTGGTCATTTTGGCCTTTTGCTTTCGTGGCCATCACCTACTGTAGGTGAGACTTTTATATGGCCATGACCTCCGCACCATGTACCGTCGCCACTCTAAAGGAGAAAGAACGTGTTTTTTAGGTGTTACCACAGTTTGCGACTATGCTGCCAGGTGGCACAAAGGGACGGGATGAGAGGGTGCTCGCTGCAGAGCCATTTGAGGAGAGCTGAGCTCCAGCGAGGGGGAGCATGAGCTGTCGCTCCTCCTCCTGTAAGCTGTTTTAATGCGTACACCAACCCCACCCCTAACCCTACCCCCAGTGACATCACTCATAGAAGTGCAAAAAAGGTGGAGCTCAAGCTTAAGCTCCCCCTCGCTGGAGCTCAGCTCTCCTCAAATGGCTCTGCAGCGAGCACCACTTGGACGGGATGCGGACGGACAGAAATAGCCTGTATATTAGTTGTAAATACTCTGCTACTTGTAAATAAAGATAAACAATGAAACAAAGCATTATAATTACTTCATTAATAATTAAAAAGACAACTAGGCTACATTTTTAAAGGATTAAAGAATAACAATTAACCTTTTGGGTGAAGTGCTTCAAAACAAGTCCGCTATATGCTTTAGCACCAAAACACGTGTTGCCGTAAGATTCTGTTGCTTTGTTAAATAAAATAATAATCTAGCCTAAATAAAATGAAAGAGAAATATTCATTTTCAGAGAAGCCTATAATAACTGAAAGAAGGATATTTCTGGTCACAGTTTGACACAGAGGAGTTGACAAAACAGCGCTAATGCTGATCGCCTCTGTGCTGCCTGGAGCCGCGTCATAAACTCAATAAATAGGCTGGTAATGATTTAGTGTAGGCTACAACCAACAAACCAACCTTTTTCCATGTGAAAAATTACAATTATTAATAGTTCTAATATAATATACATTTTAAATAGCCCACATAGCCTAATCTACCAATCAAACAAATCTAAAGTTTTTCTTGATTTTTGCGTAAGGATAACTTCGCACCAAACTGAGGCTTTAATATTACAGCTTATAAGACATGTATGCAAATTAATGCAACATCATATGTAAACAAAAATATTGTTCTATGCTATGTAGTAGCCTATACTTTACAAAAAGTCATCATATGAGCCTTAAGGCTTATTGTCATTGTCTTTTATAACGCGGCGTGAATGTCCACTGAAATTCAGGATTTCGAACTTGAGCGAGTCACGCGTCATGCGCAAAACGCTGAATTTGCGCAGCTCCATTTGTGCGCATCGAATGAACGCAGCATTAGACTTTACTTCATTAGCACAGTACTTTATATATAACTTGAGATTTTTTATTGTTTACATCATTTTCCATTTATTTCAATGTCCTTCAGTGTTTATGTATGTGTGTATCTATGTACCCTGAGCTCCTACAAAAAAAATCCTTGTGTGTTTGTGCACACTTAGTGAAAAGAGCTCTGATTCTGAATGTCATGGTTTTAGGCAGGTTGGTTGCATGTAATGTATATGATATGTCTGTCTGTCCAGTTTAACCCTGATGATAAATCAGCTCAGCATCACAACGCTCATCACTGCCTGGAGATCACAGTGAACTGCAGCCCTATCATTGACCACTGCATCATCCGCAGCACCTGCACAGGTCAGCACAGCAGCACAAATCTGTTGCTTTTACATCTGGTTATATATTGCATGAATGAATGTTGGAGTTCTTCAGTGTTCAGTGGCCAATCATGCATCGTTTCTACTGCTCATAATTGTGGCTTGTGATTTACGTTCATGTTCAACATGTTGGTCTTAAGGTTATATAATTATATATTTATATAATTATATATGTTTATTTATTACCGGTCAAAAGTTTTTTTATTTTTTATTTAAAAAAATTAAATAAAAATGTTATGTTCATCAAGGCGGCATATATTAAATGAAAAAAGTTAAATTACTTATTGCATATAGTTTCAAATGAAATTATTATTCCAGACATTTATGGCTTTTATTACTATTACCATTAATAATAATAATAATAGTAATAATAATACTAAAATAATAATTAATATTAGTGATTTCTGAAGGATCATGTCACTGATGACAGGAGTAATAAAGCAAAAAAATCATCATTAAAATCACTGCAATAAATGATTAAATTAAATTATAAACTACTGTTGAACAGTTATTTTATTGTGCAATAACATTTTACAATTTTTACAGTATTTTTGTTAAAATAAATTTAGCCTTGGTAAACAGGAGAAGCTGATTTTAAAACATTCAAAAATCCTACTGACCCCAAACTTTTGACAGTGTGTGTGTGTGTGTAAAATATCACAGAATAATTGTATTTATAATGTATATATTTTATCTTTATTTTAAAGTTAATTGTATTTTTCCCCACACAGAATTGAAATAAAATAAAAATTAAAAAAACAAAAAATGTAAAAAAACAAAACAAAAAAAGGTTTCATTGATTAGACACTGTTTAATCACTTAAATGGAATTGAACAATTAAATTGCAATCCAGAAAAATGAAAACAGGCAACATGAAAATTCTGTGTAAAAAATATAATAAAATTAATTAATTATTTAATAAAATGAAAATAAATGTATTCATTTATTCATTCATTTTCTTGTCGGCTTAGTCCCTTTATTAATCTGGGGTCACCACAGTGGAATGACCACCAACTTATCCAGCAAGTTTTTAAATGAATGAATGAATGAATGAATAAATGTATTACAAAAGAATTAATTAAATATTCAATTATTATTTAATTGTATTTATTTCACACATGATTAAAAAATACTAAATAAAATTATGTTTAATATTTGCTATATTTAAAATGTTTTTTTTTTTAATGTTGAAAATGGTTATTGTTTTAATAAATTGCTATGATTTTAATTATTTAGACAATATTTTTTTATTTAAAAAAATAAAAGAATACAATCAAATTAAAATGTAGGTATGGTTTTTTAAAACATTTTAATATATTTAATATTTTAATATATTTAAATTATTAATTAAAAATATATTTATTATATTTTAAAATATATTTAACTTTAATATATTGAATTTTAAATTCTTTTTTATTTTTGCTTTATTATATATATGCTATATGACATTATTTAAAATAAATAAATAAATAAAATAAGAATATGAAATCGAGAAAACAAAACATACGTAATACTCATCTTGTAATTTGTGCAAGCTTCCTCCAGTCATGTGTGTTTTGAGGTTTTGATTTGCTGTAGTGTTTGATGTTCTCATTGGTGTGTGTGTGTGTGTTGCTGCAGTGGGATCTGCAGTGTGTGTGAGCGGTCAGGGAGCGTCGCCCACCATCAAACACTGTAACATCAGTGACTGCGAGAACGTGGGTCTCTACATCACAGACCACGCGCAGGTAATCTGAACACACTCCTGCATTATAAACCTTCAGATGAGCAGCAGAAGAATCACTCCTCTCTCTGTTCCCTCTGCAGGGCATTTATGAGGACAACGAGATCTCCAATAATGCTCTCGCTGGCATCTGGGTGAAAAACCACGGTAATCCCATCATCAGACGCAACCACATCCATCACGGCAGAGACGTTGGGGTGTTCACGTTTGACCACGGCATGGTAAAAACACTCTTGGTCTACACGCACACCATCACAGACACTGTGTTTAAGCAATAAGCCATGAGGGATATTCAGAATGCAACAGTGTTATTTAATATTATCCATATGTCGATGGGATACGTCCCCCTCACTTTTAGACCATTTAAAAACAGGTAATTAAGAATGTAAACCTTTGGATTTCATACAGCTGTCCCTGTTTTAAAATGTCCACTACGTCCCTGCATTGTACTATTATTAATATTTAGAATTTACAGTAAGGTTTCATTAGCCGCATTTCCACTGTCGGGCCAGTGCGAGCCAGGGCTTTTATCGGGCCAATCATCGGGAGGTTGAGCAGTGAGGACGAAGTCATGCCGCATTTCCACTCTCAGGCTAGTAGCTCGCAGCGCGTCGAGCAAACCCCGCCCCCAGAACGTCCCCCGAATCAAAACGTCACACAACCTGCCCACTTCAGCGGGAATCAGGCAGATAAAGCACATTATCGCATCATCACTAAAATAGTTTTATTTTAGTTTTTCTATTGAAATTAATGCAGCCTTGGTATGTAGAAAAGTATTATCAGCTTTTATTAATTTTAATCCTAATTATCCCAAACGTTTGACTTGCAGTGTATATTTGGGAGTGTTAGAAGCATGTTATTCTGAGCAGCTAATAATAATGATAATAATAATCAGGGTTCAACGCTAAGGATTTTTTCTACTGGCCCCACCAAAAAAAAGAAGTTAATAGCTATTTGAATGTGCATGTGTGTGTGTGTGTGTGTGTATACACACACACACACACACACACACACACACACTGTTGATTTCAGAATTATTAGTCCCCCTAAATTATTAGCACCCCTGTTTATTTTTTCCCCCAATTTCTATTTAACAGAGAACAGATTTTCTCAGCACATTTCTAAACATAATAGTTTTAATAACTCATCTCTAATAACTGATTTATTTTATCTTTGTCATGATGACAGTAAATAATATTTTACTAGATATTTTTCAAGACACTTCTATACAGCTTAAAGTGACATTTAAAGGCTTAACTAGGGTAATTAGGTTAACTAGGCAGGTTAGGGTAATTAGGCAAGTTATTGTATAATGATGGTTTGTTCTGTAGACAGTCTGAAAAACAATTAGCTTAAGAGGCTAATAAATTTGACCTTAAAATGGTTAAAAACTGCTTTTATTTTAGCCAAAATAAAACAAATAAGATTGTGTTCAGAGGAAAAAATATTATCAGACAAACTATCAACATTTCTTTGCTCTGTTAAACATCATTTAGGAAATATTTTAAAAAGAAAAAACAAAATACTAAAGGGGGCTAATAACTCTGTATATATATTTACGGTAATTTTTAAAATGTTTTTTAGGGAAAATTATTCAGTTCATCAAGGCTATATTTATAAATGTAAAAAAGGTTTAATTGTTAAATATTTATAAAAATTTTAAATAACTGCTTTGTTATTGTATGTAGTTTCAAATAAAATCATAACTCCAGACATGATTGATTTTATTACTATTACCATTAATAAATATAATAATAATTAATATTAGTGATTTCTGAAGGATCATGTGACTGGAGTAATGAAGCTGAAATTTCATCTTTAAAATCACTGGAATAAATGAATAAATTATATGATAAACTACTTTTGAACAGTTATTTTATCGTGCAACATTTCACAATTTGTATTTATGATGAAATAATTGCAGCCCTGGTGAGCAGAAGAAGCTTAGTTTAACATATTTAATCACACTGACCCCAAACCTTTGAGCAGTTGTGTATAGAATATTTTATAAGTGAAAATGTGCACTAAAATTTTAACAACCCACAGACATCGTCACCAAATACAAATCGAGGTCAGACTTTCTCATATATACAGAGCCTCATTTCAATTGTCAGGTTTTGTAGAAATCGATCTATTGAATTAATCAATCTATTAAAGAAACGTTGACTAGAATTCTGTATTTTAGGCTTAAATTATAGAGAGACATAGCAGATGAACCGAGACTGCATCAGATCAATGTAAATCTTTCTTTCGAGCTGTCAGTGCGGAAACAAACAAAACAAAAGGGCCTAATACTACATATTATATGATTAAAATATGGAAAAATTAACAGATAGTAATTACGGTCAATTTTCCTGACGGATAAACCGAGATCTGGCTGGACAAACAGCTCTCGGCAATATTTCAGCATGCTTTCACTTTCGCATTTACCGGTAAGAATGACATCTCGCCCAGCTCATCATTCTCTCTTCATATAGCCGTATATATGGCTATTACACGATCATAATACGCTGTGATATAGCCTGGGTCGTTAGTTCGTTGCATTGTTTTGTTTTCTCACTACAATCGATCTGCTCAATATGACAGAGACCGCGTCTCATTCAGGCTGATCTCGGACTGATTGATTTGGCGCGGAAGTGAGCGCAACTGCTGGATATATGCCAAAAAAAACGCGCTTATGGGTGAAACGAGACAGATTCCGAAACAAACGTCTATGTGTAAAAGCACCGAAAGATTGTATTTGCACACAATTGACAGACAGTCGCAGCACGCAGCTCTGGCTCGATCTGGCAGGCAAAAAGGCAGCAGCTGGCCCGATCGGGCCAGTAACATTCTGTACACTGGCCCTAATGTCTCGCACGCTGGCCCCGGGCCATCGGGCAGTCCTTATTGTCGAGCCCTGATAATGTAATATTAATGTTTCCCAGTACTGGGTTGCAGCTGGTAGGGCATGCACTGTGTAAACATATGCTGAATAAGTGTGTCTCTGTCTCCCTCTGCAGGCCCTTTGTGAGAGCTGCAGCTTTTATTGTATTTTATCAGTGTTCATTTTTATTCACGTGACAATGAAGACTGGAATAATAATGATGAAAATTCATCATAAAATAACAGGAATAAATTTAACTTTATTCAACATAAAACCAGTTATTTTAAATTGTAATAATATTTCACATTTTTATGGATTTTACAGTATTTCTGTTCGAATTAATTCAGCCTTGGTGAGCAGAACAGTATTCTCCAGTTATTTAATTTAATTATTATTATGATTTTTTAAATCTGAATGATTACTCTTAATTTTTAACTAAGAGTGTATATTTGGAAGTGTTAGTAGCAGGCCATTCTGAGCGGCTGTAAATATTTATATCTTTGGTTTGTCTCTGTCTCCCCCTGCAGGGCTACTTTGAGAGCTGCAACATCCACAGGAACCGGATAGCAGGTTTTGAGGTGAAGGCGTATGCGAACCCGACGGTAGTGCGCTGCGAGATCCACCACGGACAGACGGGCGGCATCTACGTGCACGAGAAGGGCCGAGGACAGTTCATCGAGAACAAGATCTATGCAAACAACTTTGCAGGAGTGTGGATTACCTCAAACAGCGACCCCACGATCAGGTCAGGGTCTCAATTCTTAGGGGTAAATTTTAAAGCCCTTCTACTTAACCCTTAGTTGTAAGGGCCAAGGGGAAGGGGTAGGGGTACAAAAACAGAATTGTGATTGGGTCTAACGCCCCATTCATACGTGGCTTCAGCGTCAACGCTTGACAGAGGGCGTGTCTGAAGTTGGGGCTGAAGCTATTGTCATAGTAGCGTCAGCCAATGAAATTCAGTCAGCAATAGGCCACTGTCTGAGCTGGTGTATTTGCATACAGCGATCTGATTGGCTGACGCTTCTGTCGCCGATTGAAAAGTTGAGCTATTCCCAACTTCTGCAGCGAGCAACACTTCTGAAGCGGCGCTGATAGATCCAAATTGCAGTTCGGCAACGCCTGACGTCACCCATTCAAAGTGAATGGGAAGCGTTGACGCCCCGTGTGAATGGAGCATAAGTCCGCCCCTGTATATGATATAATACTAAATACAAAAACCTAATTTGATTAGCTACAGAACAGACAACTGTTGTAAATAAAACTCGCCTTATTAACCTAACTTGCCAAGTATTTTGCAAAATAACTAGTAAAATATAATATGCTGTCATCATGTCAAAGACAAAATAAATAAGTTATTAAAAACAATGATGAAAAATAATTTACTTAGTTTAAACATCACTAAAATATAATTGAAGTATTCGAAGGCTAGTTCTTTCATCCACTCTGTATATAAATAATGCGTTCCACTGTTCATGCAGACTAACGCACGTCTCTGATCACTAACAGGGGTAACGCCATATTTAATGGCAACCAGGGTGGTGTTTACATTTTCGGCGACGGCCGAGGGCTCATTGAAGGGAACGACATCTATGGCAATGCATTAGCTGGAATCCAGATCCGGACCAACAGCTGCCCGATCGTCCGGCACAACAAGATCCACGACGGACAGCATGGAGGAATATATGTGGTGAGACGGAAATAGCCAACATTCACTAACTTATATTCTGCCAGCTGAAAGATTGACTCTGAGAGAGGTTTCAGGCTAATATTTCAGAATGTTCACAATGCTTTCCTGTTGTTGTTGCTGTTTTTTGATGTTAGTTAAGGGTCACATCAGATGCAAGTAAGCAGAACATTTCTTATTTATTTTTAGGCTGCTGGTAAGTGGAATTATGAATAAAACGGGTCAAATCAGTCACTTGCTTTTCATTGAAATGTCATCAGTACAGACTAGAGCGTGCGATTTTTATCCCTGTGTGTGTTGTGTGTTTCAGCATGAGAAGGGTCAGGGTGTGATCGAAGAGAACGAGGTGTACAGTAACACACTGGCTGGTGTTTGGGTGACCACAGGCAGCACACCGGTACTGCGCAGAAACAGAATACACAGCGGAAAACAGGTGCTTCAGCACACCTCGCCTCAACACACGACTCTTTACACTCCACATTATAAACTGGCACATCTAATGCATTATCAAGCGCGCAAACAGTCATGTGAAAACTCTTCCACACTCTTAAGGCTCATTTATACTATTAGACTTCACATCAGGCTGGGGTTTTGTATTTTTAAAGGAGTTGCGCATGCAAATCCTCTCGCAGTGATGCATTAACTGTGCGTTTGTCCACAGGTTGGTGTTTATTTCTATGATAACGGTCACGGTGTGCTGGAAGACAACGACATCTATAACCACATGTACTCTGGAGTCCAGATCAGGTCAGTGGCATCATTATCATCTGATTTCTTTTCTTTTTTTCTTAGGTTTACACTTAAAAGTATTATTATGCACTGCTGTTTGGTAATTTTCCTTTAGATTTTTATGATTTTGCATATTACAATGTACCAGCGGGGTCTTAAAAGCTTTGAAAAAGTCTTAAATTTGATCATCTCAAATTAAAGTCTTAATAGCCTTGAATTTGGTATACAAAGTCTTGGATTTCATTACAAAGGCCTTATTTTATTTATTTATTTTACCTTTCCTAGGATAAAGTTCATACCGTAATAAAATTAACTGTTACTAATGTAGGCTAATTAAAAATTGATGGAGCGCAATGTTGAGTGCACCTCACACTCCACGTCATAGCAGAAAAGCGAAAGCGCACTCATTAAGGCTGATTTATACGCCGGCGCTGACGCATAGCCCTTTGCCGTGGCCGTCGCTGACCTGCACCTCTCAAAAAATGTAACTACACGTCGCAACGACGCGTAGAGCAAGCTCTGTGATTGGTCAGCTTAGTATCGCTGACGAGTCTTGGCGGGACCGAGAGCCGCGTGAATGGCACGAGCCTGATGGAGTGATTGTTTACAAGTGTGGAGTCCCGTGAAGGAGCTCCTGATGGAAAGCTTTGTTTTGTGTTTACCTCATAGTTAAAGTTGTTGCACGTTCGCCGGTTCCTGCCTCAAAATGAGCGAGTTTGAGCCACTTGTACATCCCGGAAGTGTTCAGGAAATGCAAAAAAGTAGCGAAGAAACTCGACACAGAGGAACATTTACACCTCACTGCCCACTAGCGTTTCGGAAGTGTTAATGCAGACCAACAGAGACAGCGCACAGAAGTATAAATGCACAGCTGCGAGCGTTGCATGCGCGGTGGATTATGCAGGTCACTTGACGCAGAAGTATAAACCAGGCTTTAGTAGGCAAGTGAGGTACAGAACAAGATAGTTGCTATCCTAGTTTGTCTGCTAAAATTGGAAAGCGTCGGTTTAATCTGCTGTGGCCAAGGAATCTGAATTACGTTCGGGTCAAGCCTGTGCCAGGAAATGATCGCAAGGCCTACTGCTGTTGGTGCTTGAAGTTTTTTAAGCTTGTGGCGATGGGTAGTACACCGTGTGTAGTACTGCTCGTCAGTGTCAACCACCTATTGTGCAGTTCTGTGCACCGGAGACCTCTTCGGTTACTGAAACAGCTTTGGCTATCAGTAATGAAGAAGTTTCTACATTAGACTCATTGCCACCACAGCCAGGGAACATCCTATCTTACTGTGGCTCGACGCCAACTCTGCGAGAGGTAATGTGGGTCCTTAAAACAATCTGTAAGCACCACTCTTACACATCAAATGAGAACATTAGAGATTTTAAAAACTATGTTTCCTGACTCCGAGGTTGCATCTTCATTCTCGTGTGGAAGCAACAAAACTGCATATATTACTAAATTTGGATCGGCTCCTTTTATAACTGAAGAACTGACTGACCAGGTCAATAAGGCCAACGGGTTTGTGGTCATGTTTGACGAGAGTCTCAATAAGATGACGAAATAAAAGCAGTTGGGCCTTCATTTTCGCTACTGGGTGGACAACTACATCCAGTCACGTCCAGGCTCGCAGTTTTTGGTCATGCAACGGCAGTGAACCTGCTCAAACATTTCAAAGTATTTTTTTTTATTAAATTTTTATACAATTATGCAGATTTAAGTATGTAAAAGCTGATGAGAATATTGCTTCAAAAAATGTGTTTAGTTATGACAGACATGAAAAAAACAAGGCTATAGTGTTCAACACCAAGTTCAAATTTATTTGTTTTTTACAAATCAGATGTGTGTTACACTGTTGTGTATGTATTAATTACAACTGATAATTAAAATAAAAATTTTATTTAATTCAAGTAGCCCACTTGTACATAATTATTTTCTAGGGTTCAAAATTTATACAGATTTGACATTTTCCCCCTCATACTTCTGTCGGAATGGGTACGAAGTTGGCATTGAATTTCATTTGGAGGATCCCGGGGTTACCCTGTATTAAACGTTATGAATAATAAACTAATTATATTATAAATAAACTAATAAACAACAAAGATAAATAACTAAAACACGCACACTTGAGTCAACATTTGATATGGAGCAAAAAAGTTGATCAAAATTGTCACAAGACAACAATGGGTGTTGTTCAATAGCTTTAGGAGCACTTTGGTGAAAGGTTTTAATTCACTTCAAACATTAACTGCTCCTATATATGCTAGAAAAGTAAATATAAATCATTATTTTGTCATTTGAAATGACTGAATGATTCTAATAAAGAGTAGTGACATTTCTTGACATTGCATTTTTTTTTGTAGAACGGGCAGCAATCCGAAGATTAGGAGGAATAAGATCTGGGGTGGACAAAATGGAGGAATTCTTGTTTACAATTCAGGTAATATTTCCATCGCTGTCGCTGACGTTTTGATAACAAGTCTGATATTCAGATAAACAAGCGTGGTGTGAATCTGTCCTCAGGTTTAGGCTTTATTGAAGACAATGAGATCTTCGACAATGCCATGGCCGGAGTCTGGATAAAGACTGACAGCAACCCCACACTGCGCAGAAACAAGATCCACGACGGCCGAGATGGAGGAATCTGTATCTTCAATGGAGGACGAGGTGAGACAAAGACTTAATAAAGTGGTCTGTTTATTTGCCGGCACAAATGTGTGAGCATTACAGTGACTTTTCCTCATGCAACATTAACCGTTAATGTGGAGAGAACTGTTAATGACGATACTATCGTTTACAAATCTAAATCTAATGCTTTAAAAAGCCCTTGAATCTGGTGTCCATGAAAGAATGGGAACCCTGTTTTTATGATTCCCCCATTCATTTAGATAGACAGGGGTTTACTGGTGCATGAGCTGGCCTAAGGCATTGCAAATATGGCTGCAAATTGAACTGACTTTTCTTAAAAGTGAGGCGATCTTCTGCAGCTGATGAGCTCCGTCTGCTCTCGTCAGCTTCCTGATGTGTTTCTCTCTGATTTTAGGGCTGTTGGAGGAGAACGACATCTTCAGAAATGCTCAGGCTGGAGTTCTCATCAGCACCAATAGTCATCCGGTGCTGCGCAAGAACAGGATATTTGACGGTTTTGCTGCTGGTATGCTTTGTTTGTTTGTTTTTTTTATGATGATTTTAGACAATAATTGGGTATTTTCTAAACAGCATGCAACATTTTTTACATTTCATGTTATTAATATTACATAATATTATATTTCCCAATTAATAAAGATAACAAGACAAGAAAAAAAAGATGTTGTTTACCAAAACAATTCTGTTATCATTTACTCACTATTGCATTAATTTACTTTGACTTAAAAAAAAAAATTAATATATTCTACAAAAAGTGAACATTTTTCTGAGGATAATTTCAGTCAGATTTAATGTGATTTAATTGTGATTAATTAGATAATTTTAAAAGTGATTTTACGTAAATTGTCTATGTAAATATGTGTGTGCGTGTATAAATTATTCGATGTATGTATTATTCATAATTTATATAATACATATTTATTATAGGTGGGCATAGATTATTTTTTAATCTAGATTGATCTCACTATAATTTTGGAATTAATCTAGATTAAAAGGGCTCATTTGAATTCTGTCGAAGGCATTCAGAATATGTGTGCTACCCAAATAATTACTAAACATAAGTCTTTGAGGATGGGTTTCTCAAGCCAGGTGGCGCATTAGACCAGGGGCTTATCTCCTGTTTCCAAAATGCATCACAAACTGCTTGAGAAACTGTTCTGCTATGATAATTGGTGATGGAAATAAATGATGTTCAATAAGATGTACTTGTGTTTACTAACTCTTTATTCAGTTAAACATGAATGTTGAACTATAGGCCTACATAAGCTCCAAACAGCGATTTTTGATCACCTTAATCCGACTAAAGTCATAACTGAACTAAACAGAAATGGAATTAAGACGTGTGGAGTTTGCAGATATTAGAGGCATTATTGAAGTAAACACTGTAATCAAACTATTACCGTCATGTAGGACTTTTCGCTATATTTTCTGACAAGATCCACACGTGGCTGTCAGTAAAGGACACACACAGCAAAAAGCGGAAGCTTTTTTCTTTCCATTTGGCGTGCGTGATTAAACTCCATAACACCCTCGCCAGTCTAATACCCCAGTTTGTCATGGGGGATGAATGAAATGTTCATGAGTGAAGTGAAGCTGCTGAACTGCAGTTAAAAGTCACCCAAAAATACAGGAAACTCTTACATGAAAGCACTTCACGTAAACACCTTAATTATATTAGTGTCTATCAAGGCAAATAACTAGATTACAGATGTCCATGTAAACGTAGTCAGTCGTGTCTTCGAAGTGAAAGATCCAGAAGGGCATCCTGCTGATTTGATTCAGAAGGGCACTGTTTTGTCAGACAGCTCACTGGTCAGGTATACATCCACGCTTAAATATCAAGGTGAATGTCATCATAGCTTGCGTAGAATAGACCCAGCTCCCAACCCAACTTTGAGAATAGATTAACAGCCATATTTCTTTTTCTAATATATATATATTAGACCACTGCATGTTCTCCCTGCGTTCGTGTGGGTTTCCTCCGGGTGCTCCGGTTTCCTCCACAGTCCAAAGACATGCAGTACAGGTGAATTGGGTAGGCTAAATTGTCCGTAGTGTATGAGTGTGTGTGTGTGAATGTGTGTGTGGATGTTTCCAACTGTGGGTTGCGGCTGGTAGGGCATCCGCTGCGTAAAAACTTGCTGGATAAGTTGGCGGTTCATTCCACTGTGGCAACCCCGGATTAATAAAGGGACTGAGCCGACAAGAAAATGAATGAATATTAGACCAACACTAATATGTGTATGTGTGTGTGTGTGTGTGTATATATATATAAAATTTAAATAAAAAAATGCATTATGGGCAAAACCTATAAATAAAATAAGAATCATTTAGCCCAGGGGTGTCCAAACTCCTGGAGGGCTGGTGTCCTGCTAAATTTAGCTCCAACTTGCTTCAACACACCCGCCAGAAAGTTTCCAGTATATGTAGTAATAGCTTGATTGCTTGGTTCAGGTGTGTTTCAATGGGGTTGGCGCTAAACTCCCCTGGACACCGGACATCCCTGATTTAGCACGATGCATTATTAGACAGAAAATATATTTTGTTATTTAATAAAGATGCATCCATAGAGTTATATATCTGTGTATTTGTGCTTTTACCATCTAAACTATCTTTCGAAATATTGCATTATTTTGTGACTCCTCTCATTTGGAAGTGAATAAACAAATACCCTTGTATAGACTTCTTATTGATTTTGTAGAGTCAATAATACTTGTGTGTATTTCTCTGCAGATTTGTGTGGTCATGTATTGATATTTGATTCAGCTTTAGATGGAAATGTAGTTATGAACTGCATAACATATTCGTTTCATAATATCGCACAGATATGACATTTACATTAAATATTATATGGCAGTAATTGTTGACTAATGTCTGCTGCAGGTATTGAGATCACAAATCACGCAACGGCGACGTTAGAAGGCAATCAGATCTTCAACAACCGATTCGGCGGCTTGTTTCTTGCGTCCGGCGTCAACGTCACAATGAAAGGTGAACTGCAAACATCTTCATTCGCTATTTCCCCCCCTCCTTCTCCAAATAAAAGTGAACTCCAATCCAACTCATTCCCTTAATATCTTCCCTCCAGACAACAAAATCATGAACAATCAGGACGCCATTGAGAAAGCGGTCAGCAGAGGTCAGTGCCTGTACAAGATTTCCAGTTACACCAGCTATCCAATGCACGATTTTTACAGGTAACGCTCCTTTTCCCAGCATGCATCTGTGATGTGGTGTGATCCTCAGCGTGGATGCTCAGCACTTTTCTTCTTCTTCTGTGCAGGTGTCACACATGCAACACCACAGACCGCAACGCCATCTGTGTGAACTGCATCAAGAAGTGCCATCAAGGCCACGACGTAGAGTTTATTAGACATGATAGGTCAGTCGAATTTTTTTCGTGAAATGACATTCCCATGGTGAAAAAACTTAAAAATCACATTTGAAAATTACATTATGATTTGCTGTTGAAGTCAGATTTATTCACCTTCCGGTGAATTTATTTTAATTATATTTTTAAATATTTCTCAAATTATATTTAACAGAGCAAGGAATCTTTCACAGTATTTCCTATAATATTTTTTCTTCTGGAGAAAGTCTTATCAAGTGATCAAGTTTTCTCGGAGGATGACAAGCTGACAAAACATGGCTGCAACTCTGATACAAGTTTCATAAATGGAGAAAATGACAAAGCACTGCAGTGTTTGTCTGAGATAATTAGTCTACCGAAATGTGTACATTCCTTACAAGCTGAAGCTGATCGGTCAATTTTTGTCACTCATTCTGAAGATGTTTTCAACTGGGGTGCCTGGAAACGATCTTGCACATTGGAAGAGACGCGATATGTGAATGCATGCCATCATTTGCAATCTCTAGCAGTTGATCTTCTTTCACAGACATGCTGAAGTCACCTGATTTGTTGACATATGGGTTGCGGATCCGTTCCTTGGCAGTTCGCCAGTTCGTCACTAGGCCTTTTCCCCTTAGCAAAGACACTTTCCAAACACGTCTGTTTCTTACTCATTCTGCTGCTTGTGAGTTAAATTTTGGTGCTCAAGTGACCGAGATGTAAGCAAGGAATACGGTCATTTTTCAAAATTAAAGATTTTTCAAAATAAAAGATTGTTCAGACTCGCATAATAAATAAAAAGGAAATAATTAATGATTTCTTGTGCGGCCCAGTACCAATTGATCCACAGACCGGTACTAGTTTGCGGCCTGGGAGTTGAGGACCTCTGGTCTAGAGAACAAACCACTGTTATACAATGACTTGCCTAATTACCCTAACCTAGTACGTGGAAATGAACTGGCAGATGAAGCAGCAAAAAAATCTCCTTGAATGTGACCGAATGTTTAATTCCTCCTGAGGGCTTGATACCCAAAATCAATTTGTACATAAATGAAACACGGCAAAGAGAATGAGACAACTGCATAAATAATAAAACTACATGAAATTAACCCCAAAATAAATGAAAGACACTTAGCAAATTATAATTTTGAGACCAGGCATGATCAGACGGTCTATGCCAGATGTCGAATTGGACATTCTAGGTTGACTCATTTATATTTACTGAATAACGAAGAATCACCTAAATGTAATTACTGCCAGGCTGCTCTTACCATGAAGCATATTTTGGTGGAATGCGGAAGTTTAAATACCATTAGACAAAGTTTTTATAAGGAGAGTACGTTGATGGAGATTTTTAAAAAGGGACCACCAGGAAGAGTTTTAAATTATTTTTGAAAAATTTAACTGAAAAATCATGTTTAACTTTGAATATAATTTTTGTGTGAATTTTATTTATTAATATTTTATATATTTGTCTTAGTAACTTTTTATTGTGATACAAATTTGTTTTTATCATGTAATATTTTATGTATATCCATTTTGCCACGAAATTGCCATAAGTTGCTGATGTGGCAATAAATAAATAATAAATCAATTACCCTTTATCAATTCACCTTTATTTGTATAGCACTTTTACAATATAAATTGTGTCAAGGCATCTTCACATAGAAGATCATAGTAAATTGAAACAATTCAAGCCGAGTACTAGTGTCTTGAAAATATTTAGTTTAATAATATTTACTGTCATCATGACAAAGATAAAAGAAATCAGTTATTAGAAATAAGTTATTAAAACTATTATGATTAAATAACTCATTTTAAATCTTTTACTCCTTGTGTGCTGTATACTAGGGTACCTTGGTCTGCTTTGTCTATTCGTAGGCTCAAGCATTGGCAAATCTTTGTTTACAAATCTATACTGGGTTTACTCCCACCATATCTACAGAATTACGTTTTTGTCAATGTGTAATTTATGTTAACTGTTAATTGTTTGTTAGACCCATGTGACGTGTACTGCCTAATCTTGGCCAGGACGCTCTTGTAAAAGATTTTTAATCTCATTGTGTCTTTCTGATAAAATAAAGGATATAATAATAATAGTAATAGTTTAGAAATTGCCTTTCCGTTAAACAAAAATTGGGCAATAAAAAATACAGGGGGGCTAAAAATTGTCTTCAACTGTACATACAATTTTGTGGTCATGTGGTAACTCTTCTGGATTAGCTCAACTTTTAATAATGCTATTTACTTCTTCTAATTTTTTACTTTATTTTTTTACCCAGCTTCATGCGTTACATTGTTCATGACACCCATTTAAGTAATTGTTAAGTTTTAATGAAAATCTGTGGATAAAAGATAATCAAACAGTTATGATGCCAGTTAAAGGCTTAAGCAGCTAAATGACCTGTTTATTGAATTACAGTTTATGTTAGCCCCCCGTATATTATCTTTCTCCAGATTTCTTTTTAACAGAGATTTCTTTAAAATCCATTTCTAAACAGTTTTAAAAACTCATTTCTAATAACTGATTTATCTTTGTCATGATGACAGTAAATAATATTTGACTAGATATTCTTCCGAATACTAGTTACGGTTACTAGTAACATTTAAAGGGTTAACGATGCTCATTAGGTTAAAGTTAGGGTAATTAGGTAAGTCATTGTATAACAGTGGTTTGTTCACAATCCAAAACAAATATTGCAGAAGGGGGCTAATAATTTTGACCTTAAAATGGTTTTTAAAAAAAATAAAAAACTGCTTTTATTCTAGCCAAAATAAAAAAAAAAGACTTTCTCCAGAGGAAAAAATATCATAAGAAATACTGTGGAAAATTCATTGCTCTGTTAAACATCATTTGGGAAATATAAACAAAAACAACAAACAAATGTTAAGTGTGTCATTTAAAAGTGTTATGTTGTGTGTTTGTGCAGGTTTTTCTGTGACTGCGGCGCAGGGACGTTGTCGAATCCGTGCACATTAGCAGGAGAGCCGACTCACGACACGGACACGCTGTACGACTCGGCTCCTCCTATAGAGTCCAACACACTGCAGCACAACTGAAGACACGCTAGAAACTATTCAATTCTATTTAACACGCAGAAACATTCAGCTGTGGATTCGGGTCACGCAGCCAAAGGTGGCGACTCAGGATTTGTGGGATGACGAATGGAAAAAAGAAAAAGAAATAATAATAATTAAAAAAAAACAGCGTGTGCTTCCCCAGTCTGAGCCATAGAGGAGAGAGTGAGAGACTCGTAAACGCTTCCCTCGCACCCGCGCTTCTACATGTACGGACTAAACAAACAAAACAACAAATCACCCAGCACTTCAGTTCGGCTTTCATTTCCTTTATTATTATTTTATTTTTTAAAGACTGAGTTACGGAGATTGGATTTTAACGCTTTCTCATGTAGTTTTGTATTTGAGCAACAATTCTTAAATGTACTTGAATGTCTTTTTATTTTATTAAGTATATTAATTTTGTTTTTTTGGGGTTGTTTATACCTTAGATCGCTGTATTTGTTCTCATGTCGCAGGATGTATGTTCTTTCTGTGAAAGAGATTTGAGGAAACAAGAGAAGAAGAGAGGAAAAACACTAAAGTATTCTCCAGCAATGTCCGAGGAAAGCGTTTGAGCGTGTTTTCATGAGGCTGACGATTCGTTTAGAAGTAATTCAGAATTGAATTCTCGAATCGAATGAAAGCGTTGTATTTTGGCATTTCCCTTGGCTCCGAGTGAAGGAGACGTTGCTGGAGAGATTCTAAAGAGGCTTCTGGCTCATTTGAAGCTCTGATAAATAATCTGTACAGCTTCTTTTTTTGTTTAGTTTTTTTGTGCCCCCCTCCCTTCCCTCCATCCAACTGTATTTGGTGACCGTGGGTTCTCATACAGCCTGAATTGTATGCATGTTCCATGACATCTAGACTTAATATATTGTGAAGTACTCGATAACCATTATGTAGCTGTTAGTAATTAATCAAAAAGTTTAATTTCCTAGTCAAAGAGGAACGTGTTACATTTTTAAAAATAAACTTTATTAGATCATGTCAGTAGTGAGAGGCTTTATTTTCAACCAGGGGAGAGGGAGGGAGGGGGGTGTACAGAACTGATGGATTGAACAGAAAGTGGAGTGAGTGTGTGTTCAGAGGTTGCGGAGGGTCTGAATCAGTGTTGTGAGCTGCTCGCGCTCAGCTCTGGGGCTTTCGGCAAATGAACACAGTTTTCTGTTGGTAAATCAAAACATTTAGAGTCATTAGTGCAGAAAGTCAGCATTCTCCAGTACAATACAAAACATTTCTAACCAGTCATCTGACTATTAAAACTCTGGATTGTCAATTTTAAATGTGTTAATTTGGTACTTAAGAAACTTCTCCCATTATTATCACAGCTGAAAATGACTGTACGGCTAAGCGGAGTGTGGAAACAGCAGTGGTGCCCTTATATAGTGCATCAAAACTGTATTTGATAGAGAATTTGTGCTAGTGTTAGCTGGTATAATAATACAATTAAATAAGACGCTGAATCTATCAATAGCTGGTGCAAATGCCAGTGTTAATGAGTTATTCATTGACTCGTTCAAGTGATTTATTCAAAATGGCTGATTCATTTAGAAACAGAGTAACTGCTGTTACGAATGAATCACTTGACTCGAATGATTCATCTCTTATTTTTTTAGAAACATCAGTGCACAGAAAACATCAGATTTATCTACAGACTTTAGAAAAGAGTTTATAAAATAGCAAAGCCTCGACAAAGGTAAAAAAAATGCAATACCGACAACACAATTTCTCTCTATTTTCTGGGATTTTGATGAGCTATTGTGCTAGTGTTGGCTGGTTTAATAATATAATTAATAAGACACTGAATCGGTCAATAGGTGGTCCAAGTCATAGTAATGAGTTATTTGTTGAACAATTCAAATGATTCATTCATAACGACTGATTCGTTTAGAAACAGAGCAAGTAAGGCCTAATTTCAATATCAATTTTGTACCCCCTCCCCTCGGCCCTTGAAACAGAGTGTGAAGGGAAAGGGCTTTAAAATTTACCCCTAAGAAATGGGACAGCACCTGCACACGTCATCATATGTCATTGGGATTCATATGAGATTGATGGTTGCGACTGCTGGAGTTTTTCCATTTGTGTTAATTTTTGGTATTTATCTTTACGACATCACTGAAGGCATATATAATGTTATTAATCTAATGTGCCAATAAGATCGTAACTATATTTATATGTATTTACACCCTGGCCATATTCATCTAAACGCATGAAAGCAACTTGAACATTATAGCAGACACTAGACTGTTCTGACAGGATTTGAGTGTCATCGAGTAACAGTACGTTGTGGGACAACTATACAATATAATTAGGGATTATAAATTTAGCTGTATTTATTTATTTTTAAAGCATGACGGTAAAACACAAACGCGGTTATGAATAAATTAAAACATGCTTGTTTGTTGTAAAAATTTGTAATTAGTGGATCTCATGACTTCCGTGTGCAGCCATACTGCTGTTGCGGTTGGTGTATTCTGGGAAATTTTCTCACCCATTGGTTTCGAGTGTGGAATCTCAGTTTTAGGGGGTATCTAGCCCATCCCCTTAGCCTTCATGCTATTGAGTAGGCATGTCCAAGCTCGGTCCTGGAGGGCCGGTGTCCCACAAAGTTTAGTTCCAACCCCAATCAGACACACCTGAGCTAGCTAATCAAGCCCTTACTAGGCTTACTAGAAACATCGTTGCAGGTGTGTTGAGGCAAGTTTGAGCTAAAATCTGCAGGACACCGGCCCTCCAGGACCGAATTTGGACACCCCTGCTATAGAGAATTGGTAATACCCCGACCCCTTCACATGAACGCGCAAAACAAGGGGTAAGGGGAAGGGGGGCTAAGAGGTAGAATTGGGATTAGGCCTAACTGTCTTGAATGAATCACTGAATCATTTCACTCAAACGATTCCTTTAAAAAGACTCATTTAGCACTACAGACAAGCGAATGTTCTGCTCCAGATTTGTTTACAGTTAACTGAGTTCGTGAAATAGTCAATATCGTGTCTAAAATGTAACTTGTTTGTTGAACTGTTGAATATGAATCATTATCACATTTTTGATGGCTGCTTACGGTGATATAGGGACTCTGTGAAATAACTCAACTATATCATATCTTAAGAAAATTGTCATCTTGTACATATTAAAATGGAAATTACAATATTAGGCCGCATTTACACTGCAATGTTCAAGTGACTCAATTCTGATTTTTTCCTCTCATGTGGCACAGATGGGATATGGCCCGTGTACGTGTAAGCAGGAACAAATCACATGCATTCCAATTCACTCAAATCAGATTCAGGCCTTGTTCATATGTGGAAATTTATCCGATATGAATCAGATCTGTGTTCTCGTGTCTGCAGTGTAAGCAGGTAGATCAGAATTTCACCTGGCAATGCGAGTCGCGCGTCATTATAAACCCCAGCGAATGACGTCAAGTCTGACGCTTTCATTTCAGAACAGACTTCAGCAGAGTCCCAAACCTTAAATCTCACACACGAGGACTTAAACAGCTTATATTGTCATATAGCACGGGTATTTAAGCATGTTAACGAGAGCGAGAGAGCGCAATGTCCACCACGTACCCAATATAAACTAATATAAAACTAGTTGTAATTAATCTGTAATTAATAAACTAGTAACTAATTAATCACATGTATAAATCACGCCATGGACATTACATTAAGATGCCTAAAGGTTTGAAAAAGCCTATATCTAAAAAGAAGATGGACAAATGAGAACCTTTCTGTCATGAACTATAGTAAAACAGCTTGTCAAAAGCTGCCAACAGAAGAGAGAAAAGAGCGCTCTTTAATTATCAGCTGTTAGTCAGCGCCCGCTCTTTTTTTTTTTTCCCCTGGTCATTGCATCTTTGCCATGTGCTGTGTAAATGCAGATGATCGGAAATGAGTCACTTTTCAAAAGATGATGTGAGCAGATCAGCAAACAAAAAAAAAACGGATTGAGTCACAAAATCAGAAATGACCATCAAGATCTGCAGTGTAAATGCAGCCTAACTGAACGTTAGCAAATGGAAGCTTTAAGGGTCACCAAAACATCAAACTATGCTACTAAACAAAATGCATCTTTAAAAATTGTCGTCATTTAAAATGGCCTGACAGATGACAATTTTGGACCTTTTTGGGGAAAAGTATTTAAAGGGACAGCTCATGCAAAAATAAAAAATCTGTCATGATTTACTAGTTTCAAAACCATTAAAAGTTCTTATTTTTGTTGAACACAAAAGACGATATTCTGAAAAATAAAGAAAACTCTTAGTCATTAGCTACATCCCTAACATCCCACTATCCACATATGTGCTATGCACTTACACACTCAACAGTAAAGTATATGAATGTAGTGTCGCCTCAAATGCAACACTGAGTTTTTTTTTTTTTTTTACTAAGCAAAAATTCAACCCGTTCCCCTGATGACGTTTGACGGTCGCCAAATTAGTGAAATAAATTTCCAAACTACCAAATAATAACCTGCCATGATTATAACCGTGTTAACCATCGGGAGGTGCTATAATCTGTCTCATAAGAGAATTTTGCTCACAATCCTAAATTCATTCATTCATTTATTTTCTTGTCGGCTTAGCCCCTTTATTAATCTGGGGTCGCCACAGCAGAATGAACCGCCAACTTATCCAGCAAATTTCTATGCAGCAAATGCCCTTCTGGCCACAACCTATCTCTGGGAAACATCCACACACACACACACACTCATAAACTATAGACAATTTAGCTTAGCCAATTCACCTGTACCGCATGTGTTTGGACTGTGGGTGGGGAAATGGGAGCACCCAGAGGAAACCCACGTGAACGCAGGGAGAACATGCAAACTCCACACAGAAACACCAACTGAGCCGAGGCTCAAACCAGCGACCTTCTTGCTGTGAGGCGACAGCACTATCTACTGCGCCACTGCTTCGCCCACAATCCAAAATAAATAGTGTAATTCAACATCAGTGCCCGAAAGCTCTGCTACGTGAGCAAAGCAGCAGCTGTTGATAGGGGTGTCACGATTTCGATTTTTAATTGAAATCGATCGAATTTTATGCTCAATTTCGATTATCGGATCAAAAAATAGAATCGTCGATGCTGCCACGCCCCCATGTCGCGTCAGCTTGGCTTGCCAAGCGGGAAAATAACAGGCTTGTTGAAGTGCTTGTTAAACTGCAGAAGCAGGAGACCCGTCGACAGAACTTAAACCCTCTCCTCTTTCAATGAAGTCGCCGGTGTGGAAGCATTTTGGATTTCCAGTGAGTTATGTTGACAACGTTCGTGTTGTCGACAAAAAAAAAACACAGTTTTGCAAGCTCTGCTATGTACGTATTACGTACGGTTCGTCCGATAGACAACACCGGCATCGCGATCCTCCACCCGCCCCTGTTGCAAATCCGCTCGCGAAAAGTACACACTCAGGCCCTGTTTACACTGTCTTTGTTTTTAAATGGCATTTTAGAACGACAACGATTTGACATCCACAGTGGCGTGTAGCATTTCTGAGCAGCCCTCCTTCCTCTCTACCTCTGAAAATGCAAATCACGTGACAACACAGACACAGACGCACTCACAGCCATGCGCTTGAGACAGCAGGTCCAGGCAGTCAGAGGACTGCTTCAATCTTTCACTCACTTGTACTTTGTCATTTTAGCGAACACCTCAGATACTGTTGGCTGGTTCCTGTTGGTTGTGCGTCTTTTTTACCGACGCCATTATAACGACACAGATCACTGCCTATTCACGAGTCCCGCAGAAAAAGTGATTGACAGGTGGTAATTATGTGTGTATCTTGCCTTTATTCATTTACTGTATGATTTGTTTATGGGTAAAACAAAGACCATGCAGGTCAGGTAGTTTAAACGGTAGGCTACAAATAATTAATTGGTCATTAATTAATTAATTATTCATAATCGAAAATCGAATCGAATCGTGCTTTTAGAATCGAAAATGTAATCAAATCGAGGATTTGGAGGATCGTGACACCCTTAACTGTTGAGTGTGTGAAGTGTCCGACATTACACACTTCTTTTTAACGGTTGAATAGGAGCATCATCAGCTTAATTAAAGTGCACTTATTATTTGTAGCATTTTCAGTGTGAATGCACTACTTACTTACACTATTAATACAAAAAAATGGCGTAGAATAGTGCATAAGTATGCGATTTGGGATGCACCTATTCACTCCCATAGTATTTTCTTCCTGTCTACTATGGATGTCAATGGGTATCGCTTTCCAACATTTCTCAAAATATCTCCTTTAGTGTTCAACAGAAGAAACTCCTACATGTTTTACAGATTTTGGGGTGAGCTGTCTTTTTTAAGGCAATGAAATGATCACGATGTAAAACATGTTGATGAAGAGACGTACTTGAATATGCGGAGAGATACGGTGCTCCTTTCGAAGTCGCGGGCCTTCTTGTGTCCGCTCTGGATCACGTCCTCCGGGATGTTTGCCAAGCGAGCCGCATTAAAGCCATAGCTTTTAGGACACGCTCCTCTGATGAACTTGTAGAGGAAGGTGATGGTCTCCTGACTGGGGTCTTCACACTCATTCTCCACCATACAGGCCTGACAACAAAACACACGGACATCGCTTTAATAAATAGGCAAGGCTGAGGTCAGGGATGGAAAAAGGTTGGTGTCCTGTGTTTTAAATCACATATTAAATCGTTTTTGAGTACATTTTTTTATAAATGTGTGAAACTGTAATTTGATTGAGTTTACAGCAAGGTATTATACCATAATATACAACGTTATCAGGATATGAGATTGTATTGTGATGTGAGATGCAGCCCCAACGTTTATGTTAATATATGGCGTCTGGTAAATGTTTATTAAAGGGCCATGACACCCCCCACTTTCGGTTAAAGTCTACTTCAGAATTTTTTCAAAAGATGCATGATTAATGGGCGTGGAGCTCCGCGAGCATCGGGCAGGAGTGGGCGTGGCCAGCAGGGGAGAAGGGGAGCGAATATCTGTTGTTGTCAGTTAGCTCACAAACTGAGACACAAACCGTGAGCAGACGCATGAGTTTATAGTTCACAAAGTTAAAATGCAAAGAAATAAACAGTAATTTAATGCCCTGCTACATTTGTTATTCGTAATTTCATATACACATAACCACAATTTATATCATTATAAAGATAAATGTGTTCATGTAAACACTATAAATGAGGATTCTCCCTCAATCCCCGGGTCTGAATCATAGATCTTGAATGCAGACTCAGCGCAGCAGGTCTCCTGACCTGTCTATTTTAACCATTAGCCCTGCTGGTAATCTGGAGGATTTAGGCAAACACAGCAGCACGGCGATGTGTCTAAATGTGAACGAACTCCTGATAAAAGTCAACGTCCGCCATTCTTCAATTCTCGCACTGCTCTCCCGACAAAAATGCTTGCAGCACACACACAGCTTTGCTGTATGATCGGCCCTGACAGGATCGCGGAGAAAAAACATGCAACAAACCCCGTGGATCATGGAAACAAACACATACGAGCCTTCATGAACGGCTACTGTGTGCCGTTGGTCCGTGTCTCACAGCTTGCTTGAAACTGGCAGGTCTGCCTTCGGAAAGCACGTGCTCTCATGAATAATTAAGCAGCCGGCTCTTCTCATAGGATAAGAAAACTCCGCCATGAATAATAATGAGAAACCGACGCGTCATCATTGCACTTGCAGTTCTGCGCTACGTCGCCGATTTTGATCCCGCCCCAAAAATCATTTTAAACCCGGAAGATGAAATTAGCTGACAAAAGCTCAAAATTATCCAGTTTTCCCCACAATTAAAGCTGACAGGTGCTAACATTGTCTCAACTGATGCTCAACACACACACATCTGTTAATATAAAAAAAAAAGTTCTCCAGGGTGTCCTGAACCTTTAAACTGAGGTATGTTTTTCCACAGATGATGTATTATTCTGTAGTGTTTGCAGATGTGTGCTGACCATGTGTCCCAGTCTGACGGCGGGGTCCTGGACGTGATCCTCCACTAGTGAGTGGTAGTGTGTGGAAAACAGCGTTCGACAGCAGATCTTCTCTGAAAGCTCCTTCACCACTGCGCTGGCGATGGCCGTGCCGTCGTATGTGGCCGTGCCTCTGCCTTCAGGTCACACACACACACACACACACACACACACACACACACACACACACACACACACACACACAACAACAACAACAGCTGTCAATGCTTTCAATTCAATCTCATGCTGAAATATACACCACCAGATCGGGCAGCTTTTAAATGAAGCTCATTCTGCTAACCAAGGCTTCATTAATTTAAAGTAAAACTGATTGTAAACATTATTGCAGCTTATTTTTTTTTAATTGTCACAGTAAAATTGTAAGTATATAAGTTTGCAGAAATCATCATAATTATAAGAATCATTATTAATAACAACTGATCATGACAGAACATCAAATCAGCTTATTATGTATTATGATGGTCATGTAACACTGAAGACGGGAGTCAATTCAGCTATAATATCAGAAATAAAACTACATTCAATTAAAAACATTTAGTTTTACTGATTGTGATAGCATTTCACAATCTAGCAGTTTTTACTGCATTATTTTTGATTAAATAAATGCAGCCTCAGTGAGAGAACAGCCTTATATTAAAGGCATTATAAATCTTTCTGATCCCACACTTCTCCCCCATTAGTGCACTTTAAAGTGAGATGATCCACGAACTCACCCAGTTCATCCAGCAGGACCAGTGAGTGGTTAGTAGCATGCAGTAATATACTAGCGGTCTCGCTGAGCTCCACAAAGAATGTGCTTTCACCTACAAAACACAGCAGATATTGGAATATCAGAGTAAAACAGGGTATCTGCACATTTTTTAACAGAAAATTTAAGACCTTTTAAGACCTTTTTAAGTCCTCTAAAATGAAAATTTAAGACTTTACCTAAAAAAAAAAAAAACAGGAAAATGTTCAGTGTGAACACAGAATGATGTGGTGAAGTATGGCGGCAAATCTATGGCGGCAAATCAATGGCAATATAAATCGAGCGCAGCGGTGATGTTTGCGCGCGAGGAGAAGTGAACCATGAGCAGATTACTTGGTTGACTTGGTTTACTTGTTATCTCTATTTGCTACTGTGCCTTTCCGGAAGTTAGCCGGGATTGGACGCAAGTTAAAAGATCATGCCGTTAAATATATATACAATTTGCAAGTCATAATCATAAGAAACTTTCTGAGAACTTTATGAACTTTATGAGGATTCAATCTCGAGAAACAGTCAAATAATATCCAAAATAATGACTTGCATTCTTGTAACATGACTTTCTGAACCCATTTGATTTGTCCGTGCAGCACTTGTCTGGTTTGTTGTATTTTACTTCATTATTAACCACAACAGCAGTGCTCATTATTACACTTGGGGATGATCTTTCTAGGAAATATTGTCTTCAGAAGAGTTTATTTGCGTTTTAGATCTTTATAGATAATTATAATTAATTTATCTTTATAGATAATTGTTAACATTGTTTGTAATATAGATCAGTGTAAAATATATATATCTATATATATTATATATATTTTTCAATCTCATTTTTAGTTAATGATTGAATAACCTGCATATAAAGACTTCAATCAAAAATGATTAGCCCAATTAAACATAAAAAATACAGTGACAGACATTCAGATGGGTTTTTATCGCCACCTATTGAGCAACAATTTAATTTCTACAATCTTTGTTTGGCTTTACTCACTATCCATTACATCATTCCACTTCAGAGGCATACAAAAACTACTTTCTATACGACAGGCCCACATCTTAAAGGTCACATATGCAGTTGAAGTCAAAATTAGTAGCCCACTTTTTTCTTGTTTTATTTCGGCAAGAATAAAAGCTGTTTTAATTTTTTAAAACCCATTTTAAGGTCCATATTATTACCCTCTTTAACCTATTTATTTTTTTCGAAAGTCTACAGAACAAACCATCGTTATACAATAACTTGCCCAATTACCCTGCCTAGTTAACCTAGTTAAGCCTTTAAATGTCACTTTAAGCTGTATAGAAGTGTCTTGAAGAATGTCTAGTCTAATATTATTTACTGTCATCATGGCAAAGATAAAATAAATCAGTTATTAGAAATGAGTTATTAACACTATTATGCTTAGAAATGTGTTGAAAAAAATCTTCTCTCCGTTAAATAAAAATTAGGATAAAAATAAACAGGGGGCTATTAATTCAGGCGGGCTAATAATTCTGACTTTAACTGTATGGAATAACAGACTAATGGCAATATATTTACTATAAACCTTTGTACTTTATGCACTGCATGCATGTATAGCCTATTTTGTATACTATTGTCCATCCAATTTATTCTGACTTGTTCTTCACAGAAAATGAGTCAAGGACAATGAATCTTAGAAAAAAAAAAGATTTTTGTAAATTTGAACACGTTTAGTTTGAGTTCAGTTTAAATGTAGGTGCTAAACTTCATCAAATGGTTCAAAACACATTTAAAG
Organism: Danio rerio; assembly: GCF_052040795.2. Taxonomy (NCBI): domain Eukaryota; kingdom Metazoa; phylum Chordata; class Actinopteri; order Cypriniformes; family Danionidae; genus Danio; species Danio rerio. The sequence goes on along the minus strand of NC_141033.1, from coordinate 51,134,270 downwards.
TCTGAATTATTCGTCCTGATTTAATAGCCCATGTATATTTTCCCCAATTTCTGTTTAATGGAGAGATCTTTTGCCACATGGTATAACTCTCTCTTTCTCTTCCAAGTAATAAAGTTTGTTACAGAAATATATCTCATTATTTTGATATGTCATTATATGGCATTATTATGAGATTAATTATTACAAAAAATATCTCATTATTGAAAGTAAGTCTCCACCTATTATTACTGAGAAAGTAAGTCTATGTTTCACACTGTGACATTATGATAAGATTTCCTATATAACTTTATTTAACGGGGAAACTAGCTTATCTGCGTCCAATCCCGGCTAACTTCTGGAAAGGTAGAGTAGCCAATAGCGTTAGAGATAACAAGAAAACCAAGTCCCGCCCTAGGACTCACAAAAATCTAAACTGTTTCGCGCGAGCAGAGAGAAGAACCAGCGAGCGAGCGGAGAGAACTGATCGCGCGCGCGCTGTAGGCATGACCTCGCTCGCGAGAGCGTACATCGTGCGCACAGATGATAATGTGCACGCGCGGGACTTGTTTTCTCGCGCTGGATCAGTTGAGCGCGCGCGTGAAGATCCCCTGTGCGCTCGCGAGCTGTAATTTTCTCGCGTGTAGACTTGTAATCTGCTCACGGTTCACTTCTCCTCACGCGCAAACATCACCGCTGCGCTCGATTTACATTGGCATTGATTTGCCGCCATAAGACGAGTCGGACATGATATTTAAGATCCCACATGAAATTTAAGACCTCCTTATGGAAAATTACAGAATTTAAGACATTTTCAGACCTTAAAAATCTAAAATTTTATTTAAGACATTTTAAGACTTTTTAAGGACCCGCGGGGACCCTGTAAAATCACACATGAATACTAAGTAGATAAAAAAAATGTATTAATTTACCTGACATTATACGATCAGAAGCACCGAGGCGAGTGAAGACTCGATCCACAGGAGTAAGACGCAAACTCTCAGCCGGCACATAACAACCCAACTGAGCCAAAATCACCACCAGACCACACTGAAACACACACATATTTAATAATGTTATTTAATTCTACTTGACGCGCTGTTAAACAGAAAAAAAAGACAATAGGTATTTTAAATGGTCAGTCCTGTGGTGGGAGAAATTACATGATACTAATAATGATATCTTAATTTGAGTCAGTGTGTGTAATTCAACATTATTTGCTACCACTTTACAACTACTTATTGTTAAATTCAAAATACTTTAATAATTGAAGTATTTAATAATAATATTTTAATAAGCATATTATTTATCAATTGATTTTAAATTCAATGAGTAGATTCATAATAATTGTCTTTCCTTTTTTAAACATATCTTCCATAACTTTAACTTTTTTTTTTAACATTTTGTTTTATATAAAATGCCAAAGGAAAAAAAAACATTCAATATTATTTTATGGCTACATTCAAAATTTAAATGCAATATTAACATTTATTACAGTGTTCATCCCTTTAAAACTATCATTTTAAATTATATTTATATTTTCTTTTAACTTTCATTTTTCGCTTTTAAGCATTTAACAATTTATGAATGCCAAATGCTTTCCCATTATTTTCAAATGCCATTAATAATAAAAGTATTATTTTTAATAATCCTAAAATGTAATATAATAAATTGTGCATTTTATAGTGCATTTTTGTGTATGGCTGTACACTTAAACTGCTTTACAAATGTGTAAGCGGGTCTCTCCTCACCACTACCAATATGTCATTATCAGAAAGTCAATATAATATTATTAGTTTTTGTTATATTCAGAGAGAGAATTTCTAGGCCAACTAAAAACAGACAACAAACCTGCGCTGGCAAGAATAAAAGCTCAAACCACTTCCTACTTCCTGCCTGAACAGCTGTTGAACTCAGGTCTGCCTGAACAATTCTTCATGTTCAGTGTTGTGATTAAACTTTTATGGTTGTAAGGCTTAAAATATTTTAAATAGTTTATTTTGAATCTATATCGGTAACACTATGGCATCACACTAGACTGAGTTGCAGCAGACTTTTGTGACAGTACGATGATGTATTTCCAACTGAAACGGTATATTGAGTAGGGGGCGGAGTTTCATTTTTGAGCTGCTCTCATATTTTACTTGCAGGCAGTAAGCGAATGGCTGGAGGGGCGTGGCCAAACATCATCAGAGAAGGACCGCCATTCCAGAGCGGAAGTAAATGGTCAGATTTTGATTAAAGATTACTAAAACAAACACAGGCCTCAACAATAAGGACTGCCCGATGGCCCGGGGCCAGCGTGTGAGATGCTTGGGACAGCAGACAGGATCATTACTGGCCCGATCAGGCCACTGCTGCCTTGTCACTGAAGTTTAATTTGCCTGTGATTATTTGTCAATTGCGTGTAAATACAGCCTTTGAATTGAAGAAATAGTTTGTGTTTTCAAGCCTTCAAATGCTACCTCTTATCTGATTGGATGTTGTGAGCAAGTTTTTTTTTCCGTAGCAACTAGTACAGCGAAGAGACGGCAACATCAAATGATGATGCTAAAGGAAAACGTTTGTTTCTAACGACTTGGAAGCAGACATTTACGAGAGTAGACCATGACTAAAAAATTGTGATGTTTTGTACAGTTTGCCATCAGTTTGGCAGGTTAGCCATCTTTTGTTTTGGAATAAAATTCCTGCACATTTTGCTACTTTTGTTTGCAAAACACTTTGAATTTTGCTCATTATACATTTATTAAAAATTATTAAAATTCTAGATTTACAAACATTGTCACATTTTTGTTTTTTAATTTGTGGCTAAGAAATAGCTATTAACTTTTTTTTTTGGTGGGGCCAGTGAAATATTGGCAGGGCAAGTAAAAATCTGAACCACTGGTCTGATTGGGCCAGTAGAAAAAAATCCTTAGCGTTGAACCCTGAACTCCTTTTCAGGAGTAAATTGCACTGAATAATTGCACACTTTAAAACTAAAAATACCAGACTAAATAGATTAAAATGTTTCTTTTTTTGGAGAAGAAATAATGTGTAATAGATGTGATGCATTATTTTAATTGATGCAATAATCTAGTAACTCCTATAGAAAGTTAAAGGTCTGGTGAAGTGCTTTGAGATGTGCATTTTAATTCGATGTTTGACCATCTTAACTGAAACATGAAGAGAGGGCAGGACATACAGTAGCTCCACCCCTTTAAAAAAAACAGCCAATGGCGTTGTGTTTCATCACCGCTTGACCAGAGGGTGTAATTGAGACTAAGCACAGTAAATGAGAAAGGGGAGGGGCATGTCAGATACTAGACAGCATTTGATTGGTCAGAAGATTTGATGAGAAACTAAACCATGTATGAGGTGTTGATCCATTTAGGCGGAAGTGACAAACTACACGCTCTAGATGTTTATTTCTGGTTTATATCTTATAATGGGATATTGTCACTGTTTTAGTGCTCACTAGCTTATAGATATCCTTAAAACTAACATACTGATCCTAACATTTTAAAAAAAACGTTCACGACACATTTAAAAAGCAGCTCTCACCTGTCTCATTAGAGTGGATTTGCCTCCCATGTTTGGTCCGGTGACTAGTACACATGGTGCAAGTGCTTTGGCATCATCTTGAGCCTCTTCTTCATCACCAGGACAGCCGATGAAGATGTCATTAGGGATAAAGTCATCCCCGAAGAAGGTCTTGGTGACACAAGGGTGACGAGACCCCCTCAGATCCAGGAATGGGGCTGAATAAGAGCCGTCGCCTGGAAGAGCCATCTCTGGTCTGGCCATGGACCCGTCAGCGCTCTGACTGTACCGGCACATGCTCAGCAGCACATCTGCACAGGTGATGGACATGACAGAGACATGCATGTTTGATTGATATTGTTAACAGAATTCTAAAACCATCATCAAGTGCTTTGTTAAAGGGGTTAGAGGTTAAGAGGTTTTATGTACTATAAAAACATCCTGCAAGTTTAAGAACTCAAACCCACTTGTTAGATGTTGAAGCCAATTTGTCAAAATGACGCTTGATTATATCCAGCTTCTTATTCATGCAAAAATGGGTGCAGCCATTGTAAAAGTGTTTTGAAAGTTCCAGTCTCATTCACTTCTATTCATTTTTAGTCTTAAAAACATGTTATGCTGATTAATTTTGCAAATAGTGTTGTCACGATACTGGAATCCAGAACCAATCTGTACTGGAATTTTAAAAATATGTCAATTTTCTGCTAACATTGGATCGCTGTGATTGGAAATGACTGTGATTGGCCATGAAGTTCACCGAACTCGCATATTTTTACAAAGTGTACGCAAAAGACGCAGGGACATTGGAGCGTTTTAAAGCTGTAAAGATGAGCTAGTCTTCATGGTTTTACAACACTTCTGTGTCTCTGTATCTGTGGTTACACACAGTAAACAGTGGTAAGTTCTGTGAACTGATGACCTTCACAGTCAATCACAGTCATTTCTGTTGAGCATGTGAACAAAAGGGTGAATCAGCGATGTTTAAGGATGCGCTCAAATGTTACCGGGTAATGGACATTTGTAAAATCTCAGTACAGATTGGTATTGAATTCCAGTATCATGACAACACTAGTTGCAAAGAGGTATTATTAAAACATAATTGTAATGTATTGACATAAACACACTGGTTTATAGCACCTGCAGTTTGAAATATTACTGCCGTTTGTTATTCCTAGTCATTTACCCAAAGGCAAATTAAGAGTATGGCTAACATTTTTGCAAAAAAGTTGGAAAAATATGCCATTATTTACTCACACTCAAGGCATACTGGGTGTATTTAAAAGAATATATTTGGCTTTTCTAGCTCTATATTGCTGATTAGTAAATGTTTGAATCAACAGTGTAAAAAGGTTTAACAATGCAAAATAAAACTTGCCTTTTGTTAGATAATAGTTATAGTCTTAGTTAAATAAGGTCTTCTGTAGCAAATTAATTTTATTGTAAGATGAATATCCATATTAAAACATTATTATTGTTTTTTTTTTTTTGAAGATGGATTTAGCATCACCAGCTTGACTTTTTGTTGTTTTATTATGAATGACCACACTTAATTGGACTTCTTTTATTATTATTGGACCCATTGCCATTGTAGAGCTCGGAAACCCACATAATTTTGACTGGATTCTACTAAGTCACATTTACCTAGAATTAGGCATGGGACGATAACCGTTTTCAAGGTATACCGTGGTTTGGAAAAGTCAAGGTTTTGAAACCGCCAAAATTTTCTGAAACACTGTTCCTAAGGTATGTGTGTACATTTTATTTACTTTTTTTTTTTAGGACAGCAGTATCTCCAGCAGAAAAAATATCCAAAGATGCCCTTTTAAATTGCAAAAATATCTGTGTATTAGAAACTAATGAAGACAACAGAAGTCAAGGATTAATTTTCATGATTCTGCCTGACATGTTTACTGTTCCAAAATATTTAAAATCTTTCAAAAAATAAAATATATTGTGTTCAAAGGAAAACTTTTTATTTTTATTATTTTTTTACACGGACATTTAAAAATAATATATTTTAGAGCAGTGAGCACAATATCGTGATATTTTTATCCAAGGTTATCATACCGTCAGAATTTTATACTGGCCCATGCCTACCTAAGATGCTTTAAGCATAAATCATGCGCAAAATCAAAAATCAAGCATAAATCAAACTAGTCATTTGAGGGTGAACTTCAAACAAGCAACATAGCTGAAAGTAGATGTAGTCAATTTTTCTTACCGAGCACTGCCATGCACTCCACAGCCGTCTGCCAGTCCTTGTAATTCTTGTCAAAGTTGTAGAAGAGTCTCCTCATGCAGTCCTTCAGCGCTGCATCTCTCTTGTCTTCCCAGCTCTGTAGCTCTGAAAACATTCGCTCGATATCCTTGGTGGAGTATCGCTTCCAGCCCTTTTTAGTAGACCTGACCTCGTACTCCTCCGGTAGGCTTCTTTCAGAAACACTCTCTGGAACTTCCAGTTGGTATCGGTTTCTTCCCGTTCCCCAGTAGGATAGATTCTTACAGCCCAATCGCTTTTTCTGTCGATCCAAGTAGTCCTGCAGGTCTCTCTCGCACTCTTTTATTCCATTTAAGGCCTGGTCGTATTCTGGATCGAAGCCAGCTTTTGGTGTGATGACACCTGTAGTGCGAGCTTTCTGATGGTCGAAAGCAGTATCCCAACGTTTGAGCTCTGGAGAAAGGTCAGGGAAAAGACCATCTTCGTTTTCAGTCTTGAGGAGCACCACTTGGCGCAGTAGTTTGGATTTGAGGTCTTCGCCGACAGGCTCCATGATCGACACAATTTCTTTCATAACTTTAAATCCCTCAAGTGCTGCGAGAAAATCTGCAATCTTACGTTTGCTGTAAACTACCTCTTCGTACAGAATGGCTCTGGAGTCCGGATGGTCTTGTCCTTTTAAAGGAGTACCCATGCTGTGGATCTTACTAAGTAGCCTTTCCAAATCTGGAAGCTTCTTGAGCAGGTCTGTGACTTCGGATGTTTGGGATGGAGCGCCCATTAGGTCCTCCAGAGCATCCAAGCGATCACCAATGGAGGATGGATTACAAAGAGGGGCACAAATCCATTGTTTCAACAGCCTCTTGCCAAAAGGAGTGCAACATGTGTCCAGTCGTTCAAGTAGTGTTCCCTCAGGACCTCCAGTCGAGCTATTCTGAAGGATTTCGAGGTTAGCAAGGGTTACTCCATCCAAAACCATTCGCTGATTAGTCTTTGCAAAAAAACAAGACGCTCCTCCAGCTTGCTCCATCTCCACATCGACAGGAACATATTCCTCGAAGTTGCCCATTGAAAAAAGCTCTTGATCAACCAGGCACTTCTTCAGGTAAAACATGCAGCCACCAAGTGCAGAAAGAGCAAGCTCGTAACCCGTTTTCGGAGTTAGACTCAAAGCATCACACTCGGAAGTCATAGCTTTCAGAGCTGGAGGCAAAACTGATGCTTTTTTATTGTCATCTTTGCTTTCTTTGAAGTAGTCTTCCTCTGCAAGTACCTTGAGGGTTTTCTGGGCATCCCAAAATTGGGAACCAGCATTCAGGCCTTCTTGTAGAGATGATGCCACGATGGCCTTAAAGATTTTTAATGTCTCAATTGAAGGGTTTCCTTTCTCAAAAATAACTTGAGCAGGGGAATAGTGTGCCACTAAAGTACGCAAACGGGAGCAATGTCGGTCATCCTGGAATTGACCGATGTGAAAACGCCCCACTGATGTGTCAATGAAACAAACTCCGTAGATATGACCATGACCCGTGCTATCCTCTTCACTCTTTTCTTTAATGCTCAACAGATACTTGCTTTGAGTTTCAGAAGGGGCGCCATCAAGCACGCTATACGTTTGAGTGCCTCGCGTGATAATTCGGCAAACCTCTCTTTTGACAACTTTATCAAATTTAGTGGGACGTGCCAGTTTCTTGCATCGTGCCTCCATCATATCTGGAGTTTCAGTCTGTTCTACGCGAGCTACTTTATAGCCTTTTTGCACAAGTACGTCTGAGAAGCGGCCGAAGCCGATTTCAGGGAAGCCAGAGTGGGCCCAGGTACCTTTCATGAAGGTAAGATTAAGTTCATTGACGCCAATGACTGCATCCATGTGGTAGAGTTCATAAAACTTACCAACTTTGTAAAACAGAACAGTATCAAACATCTCAGATTTAAGTTGCCACCAGCGGCGCATTCCAGGCGTCGTCCTGTTAAGGAAGTCTTCGGGCACATATAGAGTTGTGGGATCGTAGTTTTCGTCAGACTGACGTTTACGCTGTGCGTCTTTTCTCTTGCCGTCCTGCAGCCACTCCAGTTTCTCGTGGTCCCATACGGTCGATCCGCCCTCGGTCCCATTTGCACTATTCTGACTATCAAAGTTATCTGGTGCAGAGAAAGCAGAAAGTCGAGATTTGGCATCAGTCGACACTGATGGCAGAGCTGCAGGCGCTCGCTTTGGAGTTTCTGGTTTGCTCTTTGATTTAGTAGGCTTTTCTGTGGGACGTTTGCGCTTTATTGGTTTCACAGGGCTGTCTGGTTCAGTCTCCGGCTCGCTCTCTTCTTCCTCCGCTCCACTATTCACCCCCTCCTCTTCTTCCTCATCCTCATCACTGCTTCCTCCTGCTTTATTAGGATCGAACTCCTCACCGGAGTCATCACTGTCAGATGCTACAACAATTCGTCTGCGCTTTGACTTCTGACTTTTTTCGGCTGCAGCACGAGGCGGACGCCGACTGGGTTTTGTTTTTTCTTTAACCTCTTCCTCAGACATTTCTGCATCTGATACGGTTGATTTTTCAATCTGTATTAAGATGTTTTGTGATCAAATAAAGAAACAGAAAACATAAATAATGATGAATTTGAGAAAGAACAATAAACAAAGCTGCACCTAATGATAACAAATCAATAAAATGCAGCAAAACTAAATATTATTTAAAAAATAATAATTGTTTTATGCAACATTATAAGCGTCAAATTTGAATGAAGCTGAATAAATAAGCTTTTCATTGACGTGTGAAGTTTTAGGATATGATATTTGGCTAAGATACAACTATTTCAAAATCTGAGGGTTAAAAAAATCCAAATATTGAGAAAAATCACTTTTAAAGTTGTCTAAATTAAGCGAATAACCAAATGACCGTATGACCAAAACCAAATGTCGTAAAATACCTATAAAAGATGCAAATCTTATCAATTATCTATAAAAATGATTAAACACCCATAAAAGATTGTTATTACCGATAAATATTCCCACATGGAATCTGCGCGCACAGAATTCCGCAGAATTTCACCGATTTCTGCAGAGTAAATGTGTGTAAATCTAAATTTATTCAGTTTTTTAATTAATTACAGCAATATTATTGACTAATATGAAAATGTTCATCTGATTTATGTACAACACAGTTTGTCTTTTAGTAGAGATATTATATGAGAGACTTGCATTGTTTACCAAATGAAGTGAATCTAATTGGATTTGCATTTAAACATTAAATAAAAGTTTAAAAGGTATTACTTTTAATTTCATATATTAAAGTTTTAGTTATGATACTCCCAAAATAATACAGCAGAAATCTGCAGATTTTTACCAAAACTCCACAGATTCCATCTGGCCCTGCCTATAAGGCTGCAGGATATTGATAAAAATCGGATTTGCAATATACATCACAGAAAAACAAAATATTGCAATATGAATACAATTTCACCAGATGACTTGAATATCTCCATTGGGAAAGAACGAATAATTATAGATTGATTGAGGTGATTCTGTAGTGGGAGTGCATCTGCATAAAATACACAAGCAAAAATAAATACTATAAAGATACAAATGAAATCAACAGTGTGTTATGGTTTTCTAAGTAGTCGTACAGTATTCCGGTACAGTAATTGATTAATCACATGTAAAATGATTTTTGTTGCATAAATAATTGAATAAATATCAGTTATTAAAGTTTTAAAAAATGATACGGTTTCTTATGCCTGAATGCTTTTAAAATCAAAAGTACATCCAAATGATAAATTAAAATACAGACCCAACATTGCTTATCCTGCGATTGTGAATGATCACATTGCGATATCGATGCTGAAATGATATATTGTGCAGCCCTAATTCCTAATTTAAATTCATAAAATTAAAAATTCTACTATAATAAAATATAATTAAACAACCAGGACTAAATGTACACTGACATCTTTTCAGCCAATATTGTTAATTTCAATCAATTCTTTCCAAAAGCTATTGTGTGACTTAAGAAGACAGCACATTAGTCATGTAAACTATGATTGTGGCTCTTTTCAGTGTTGTTTTTTTACCGTCTATAATACATGTTAAGGGGTAACATCCTTGGGAAAGAGCGCCATACAGGTTTAGAAGGACATTTAATTTTTGGTTGAACTTTCCTCTAAAACCAGACATTTCTTTTTGTCAATTTTAATTTTCAGTGCTCGAATGTTTGCCCACCTCCATATCCTCTTCATCCTCCTCTTCCTCATCCGAAGGATCCATACACAGAGGCATCTTCAACCTCTGCTCTGGACTGTCCTTCATTGCAACATCTGCCAGCTCCATTGCCTTGCGTATTACAGGCTTACCGCTGAAAAACATTCCTCCGGATTTGGCATCTGCACTATTAGAGCCTTAATAGAAGATACATAAGGTCAGAATGTCCTCTTTTTATTTTGTAATACTTATATTTTATATAATTATTAATATATTTTAATATCGCTTTAAAAAGAGATAATTCACCCTAAATTGAAAATTCGATCATCATTTACTCATCCTTCTTTCTTCTGTTGAACACAAAAGATGTACTGGGAAAGGCTGGAAATAACAGCCATTGACTATCATAGTGTCTTTCAGGCTTCTTACACCTTTTTCAAAGAACTTTCAAAGAAATTTTCAAACTTTACAAGTGTGGTGAATTACATTTTTACATTTATTTAATTCTTTATCACGTTATTTGTTATAGTATTCTATAACAATCCAAAGCAATTTTGATTTACTCTTACATGCAATTTACTCATTTTAAAGGCGTATTTCATGTATCTTTCATCTTAAATTTATATTTATTTTTTACATTCAAAGCATGTAGATTAAAAAAAAAAACACACTGCAGACATGTAAAGACTCCATGTAAAGCAAAAACATTCATTGTATTTAAAACTCTATTTATTTATTACAGTGCTTCCCACAGGTTTGAAATGTACTTGCGGTGCTAGCTGGATTGAAACACACCGTTTACCAAAAGCAAACATAATTTGATTTAACACTATTTTTATTGTTATGTTTTAAACTTTTTCTTTTTCAATGGGTTAAAGTTAAAAAAAGGAAAGACTGTCTGAAAATAAAATCCACAATGTCTCTTTTCACTATTTAAGATCAGGTTGTTTTATTGGCATGACATTTTGTACAGTATTGTCAAAGCATTTTGGATGTATTAAATACGTAATATATTGATATCATCAAATTAATAAAATATACAGCAAATGAGAAATAAATGACAGAAAAAAGAAATAAAAACAGACATTATTGCTAAAAATGATAAGAATTAAAATAATAAGATGAAGAGAAGTTTAGATGTAATTTCGTCCTCTCCCAGTGTTTAGTAAAGTTTTTCTGAGTCGTTTAGATTACAGAATGAATTATTTAATGTCTCTCTCGCTGTTGCGGCTGTGCATTTAAAATTAACGACAGCTTAGAAAACGAAAGCAAAACCAAATCCCGTCATTTTAGTAGATTTAGAAACCCTGGCCAGATGCAAAAAGGTGAGGGTCTCTGTGGGTCTGCAGAGCACGTGAGATTACCTGTGGGAGTGTTGACAGATCTCACGCACAAACAATGAACAGTATGAAACGGGTAAAGGAGACGATTTTCCACTACTTAATAGCTTGTTAATGTCTTTTTATATTGGGCGGATACAAAAAAAAAAGTGTAAAAAGATGATAATAATAGTAAAAGAAAAACATGTCATTAAATATATCGTTAATATACCTGGGCGTTAGGGTTGAGCCGGTCTCGCGATCCTCTGCCCCACCCCCATTGTAAATCCGCTCACGTTTGCGATGCCATTTTAACGACACAGATCACTCTGCCAATTCACGAGTCCCGCAGAAAAAGTGATTTACAGGTGGTAATTATGTGTATAACTTATCTTTATTCATTTATGGTTTGGTTGTGATGGTAAAACAAAGACCATGTAGGTCAGGTAGTTAAAACGGTAGGCTACAAATAATTAATTCGTTATGAATTATTCGTAATAAATTCACCGCCACCAATGACGACGATGCCATCGTCCATCACGATGTTTCATAATAGACATTGTACGATGCCAAATTGGTCGACATCGCCCAACCCTACTGGGCGGCCCGCCCAAGTAAAGTCTATGTGTGAAAGCACTGTAGAAAGCACTGTATTACTTATTTGGTAAGATATAAAAGCAAAACAAGTATATTTTCAAGCACTACAATTTATTCAATATTTTAGCACATTTTCAAACCTTGAAAAATAACTATAATAAATTGAGCTTTGCACGAGCGATTTACAGCACTCATACAAACCCTGATTTTTATTCCTACTGTAGTATCTTGTTTCGATCTTGTTATATCTTGTTTTGTGTTCAATAGAAGAAAGAAACCACTTGAGTGTGAGAAAAAGGTAAAGATGTTCATTTTATTTATGGGTGAACTGTGCTTTAAAACAATGTAACTGTAACATTATTCGCTCACCTTGGTACTCTCTTATGTATTTTGTGTTCACCCATCCTCGGGTTGGTGGTTCATCAAAAAAGTGAACATGAAGCCTTTGGTCTCGGCCTCGACCCCTCATCTGTTGTCCGCTGAGAGGCTGAGGAACAACCATACAGGGCCACCAGGGATGCCCCTCCATCTTGGCCCATACCAGTGAGCCAGCACTAAATACAGGTGACTGTTTCCTAAAAAAAAAAACAATCATTTCTGTGAGAAAATTATCATACATTTTATACATTATCATACAATATTTTAAACAGTAGATTAGTATATGTCCTTCAGTGTACAACATTTTTGTCAGGCACATTTAAGATTATTTGATTACATTAAAAGACTCACAATGTATATTTGTAGATAGATGTATCAAAAAATTACAGCGCAGTCCTAAATTACTTTGATTGGAAATTGGTATCATTTTGAGGGATGTAAATGATAATATATTGTATTAATGCATTTCCTAATTAAAAATTTTAATCCACATAGCTTCCAAAAAACCTAAAAGGTCCACATATTAATAAATAATGTTATAGCAGCTGTTTTAATGTTGATATATGATTAAATTGCCTCTTGTTACAGTTTCTTGTTTCCAATGACATCTTCATACAGAAACTGTGCATAATTTGCCACAATACTTCAGTTTAACCTACTTGTTGGGAGGTATCCAAATTTCGATACCGTCAAACCTCCTACCTATTTTACCTCGGCATCCGGTATTACAGTGCATAATAAAAAAGAATTATGACGTAAGGCTCAGACAGCATCACCCAACTGTTGGCTTGTGCCTAAAGTACCATTCAGAAACTGAATCCCGTATACGGGACCTTAGGTTCGCGGTCACCTGTTTGTCTTGTTCATATCAGAGATCTGCACGGGACAATCTCTCATTCACACATTTATGATGGTATAACGGTATTGAGACTGACACTGTTGCTATTTTTAGATCCCGCGTTATACTATATTACCGCCCAAACCCACTTGTTAGCAATACATTTTCACATTTAAAGTTCACAACAAGCAGTAGGAAATTTCCAGAGCGAGAGAAGATTTTCCACTGGTTAATCGATCGCAAATGTTTGGCTTTCTTGGACGGATACAAAAAAGTATAAAGAGATGACATTTTTATTTTTATTTTCCATGCGTCTCCACTGGCATAATATTTGCGGCCAATAAATTTTCGGTGGTCGAAAATTCAGTACATCTCTAACATCAACACCCTTCTAGATTCCCATGGCTCCTTGATCAATATAGAGTAAAAAGTCCAGAGTTTATCAGTGTTATCGACAAATTTTATTGCAATTTGATATAATATTGTTTATCAGCCCAGCCCTAAAAAAATATATACAAAATGTTAAAGAATACAGAACAAATCGTATAATATATAGCCTTAATTTTTTTTTTTAAATGTTAAGTTTACACCCTGATAAGTAAACAGATTAACGTTACTAGTTTTTGGAGAATCAAATACACTCGGTATTAAAACGGTCACAAAAATGAACAACCGAATAATTGAATCGATTATTACACACTAACAGTTCTTACATCCGAACAAGAAGTGTACTTACACTTGTTTTCCACTCATATTTACCCAAAATTGTACAATTAATTAATATTTTTTAGAGTTACAATACATTTACTGTAGTAACGTTGATCGTTTTGAATAGTGTCTGTAACGGACGCTCCTATTGTTCGAAGCCGGTTGTTGCTAGATCCGATGCAGTTGCGGACAGAAGTTGACGAGATTTATATTATTTATTAAATTTCCCATTAATTTTATTTTATTAACGTCTACCCCCACCTTAACCCTAAAACTAAACGTCACAGTAATGTAAAACAGTAGTTGTACCGAGTATTATTTATGCTATTTATTAAATTACCCAATAATTCGTATTTTCAAACATCTACGCCTACCCTAACCCTAAACCCAACCGTCACAGTACTGTAAAAAAATATTATTTTTGGGTATACATTGTCACAAAACCGATGCTATATTGACGTGCGTGTCCGCAGCTGTATCCCATCTAGACTTTTATAAAGATCCTCCCCCTTCCATGGAATCTCCCGCCAAACACGCTCAAACAGGCGAAAGTAGCACGTGGAGTGAAATATAAGTCTCCGGTGAGTTTTCATAATGAAACAGCACACAAGTACTTATAAAAGCACAAAAGTCAAATTATTTAAGTTAAACGTCGTCGTAGTGTCCAAAACATGGTTAAAAGCACCAGTACTGTTCTATTAGCGCTAATAAATATTGCAATTCTTAACGAAATACCACAAAAGTAGTACATAATATGTCCAAATAAGCATGTTTATGTTTTGTGAAGCATCTTTTACTACTGGTGTATCTTATATAGACTTTGTGTTACCATGGTAACCAATCCAAATTCAAATTCCTGTACCTTTCCTTTGTAGTGGCCGCTTTCTCCCCGAATAGCTTTGCGTGTCCGGCTATAGCTTGGGTTTTTGAGGGCGGTTTTGCAGGTGTTTTCTTGCTGTTGACTTTAGCTTCTTCCTTGGGTGAAGTGTTGGATCTGCCCGGCGCATCTCCTTCTGCTGGTGATGGGCTGGATTTGGCCTTCACCGCGAGAGGAGGCGACTTTGAGAAGAAGTTAAAGAGGGAACTTTGCTTTGCCATGTCGTCTTGAAACGTGTTGTTTAGTTATTCCAAATTAATTCATTTCTTCTGTCCCAGCAGACTCAGAACTGCCCTACGGTTGTAGCGGAGCTGAGAGTTCGCGGGAAAAGTGCTGCTGACGGCGCACGGAAAGGGAAGAGGAGGATCGTTCGACGTCATTTGCATGTGGACCAATAGGAAGCTCTGTGTATCATTTTACGGTACACTCACGTGGATGATGTGAGTGTTATGTTTTACTTTGTGTTTGTGATCTATTCTATAATTTTAGAACGTGTGTGATTTATTTATTTATTTATTTTGGTATGTAATCACAACAGAACAAAGATTTAGTCCGCATCATCGTTAGTCCAGCGTTGAGAAAAGTTCTGCCACTTTTCTCCGCGCTGTCAGAATGGACCAATCGCAGACCTCTGTCGTTGTTCTCTCTGAGGAGAGACGGCGAAGAGTTAAAATAAGTGATTTATTTATTTATTTTTGTAAACACTTCGAACGGTGGTCGTGAAATCTTCTCAGTTTTGACAAGTTTGACTTTAAGACTCTGAGGTGTCCGTCTGTGAGTATTATTTGTGTGTGTTTGTTTGTAATGCGAGGGAAGCAGCGCGTTAATTAAAAAAAGCGAACTGATAGACTGCAGATATTTTGTATTATAATATATGTAGTGTTTCTGTCATGTCAGCAGGGTGCAGTGTTGCCTTATTTAACATCACTTCAAATGTGTAGTGTTTTGATCTGTCCTATGATTTTGACCGTGGGTGACAGTCTTGGACCACATTAAAAATATTTTCTTTTTAAATTGATTATGAAGTTTTAAAATGGTGCTTTTCATATAAAAGACATGGTTACTCTGTTAAAATAATTAGGTTAAAAATACCCCAACATATAACCCAACTATAGGTTATTATAGCACCTTCCCAACTATGGGTTATTTCAACCCAATGCACTGGGTTATTTTGATTAAATGTTATTTTTTTCCATTCTGGTATTACTATTGCTACTAGTACTACTAATAATTTTTAAGTTATGGCTGTGTAAATAAATAACATACAGTTTTCAAAAAATAGTGAAAATGCTTTATTTCCATTACATTTTAGTTCTAGAGCACAGGTGTCAAACTCGGTTCCAAAAGGGCCGCAGCTCGGCACAGTTTAGTTCCAACCCTAATTAAACACACCTGATCAAACTAATTGAGTCCTTCAGGCTTGTTTGAAACCTACAGGTAAGTGTGTTGGAGCAGGGTTGGAACTAAACTGTGCAGGGCTTCGGCCCTCCAGGAATTGAGTTTGACACCCCTGTTCTAGACACTTTTGTTAAAATAAATTAAGAATCAGAAACAATGAAGAAACAGAACAAAGTGCAGACAGTTCTAAACTGTGCAAGCAAAAAAAATCCTCTGTTGATGGAGCAGAATGTGGAGCTCTGTGTGCTGTAGAGACTGTCCAGCAGCTGCAGCAGCTTCATTCGGTGTCCACACTGTACAATACATTTTACCCACATCTAAACACTTGTAAAAGATGGTCCTTGATGGTGAAACGGATCAAAAAACCACAACATTGAGAGGTAATTTGATAAAAAAAACAACAACAACAATATTATTGCGTTAGAGCATAAATAAACTTCATAACACAAAAAACAAAAATCCTAATTTTTAACCCAACTGGTTATTAAATAAATATCCAAATAAAGGTTAAAAATAACCCAACAAAGCAGAAAGCACTAAATATTTAACTCAACAGGTTGATTTCTTAATAAATAACCAAATAAAGATAAAATAAAACAACAACAACAACAACAACAAAGCACCAAATATATTTAACTCAACCATTGGGTTAAATAACTCTTTTTAGAGTGAAAAATCTACATTTTAGATGATTTTTGTTTTTTTACTTTTTGATTGATGCATGTTGTTTACTAGATATAGTTTTTTTATATCACTATTATTAGATCAAGCTCTCCATGCCAGATAAATAAGGTCTAGCCCCGGACACCAGATCCTGTCAGAAAATGTCTGTTTCTCTGGGTATCCAGACAACAAGCCAGCAGAGCCGCCCAATTCCCAAATCTGTTATCAAGTATTCAACTGAATTCACAATCTCCTATAAATATAGGAGTTGACTGAGAAAGCCAGAGAGGAGCAGAAGCAGGAGACAAAGTCATGATGATGAAGAAAGAGCAGAGTTTATTGAATATTCTTAGTTGCGTATGTTTTAATACTCAGACTTCGTCTGACCAGGATAAATAAGTGTTATTATACCACAAGCAAACAGCAATGAATATTTAGTGCTTCACAACAGTCCAGTGGTAATACAGAACTTGAAATGGAGACATTTTCTTATCTCTTATGCTTTAAAACTAATGCCACTTAAATCCACACAGTCATAAGATTAGAACATTCATTCATTCATTCATTTTTTTTGGCTTAGTTCCTTTGCAGGGGTTGCCACAGCGGAATGAACCTCTGAAATTATCCAGCATATGTTTTATGCAGCGGATGCCCTTCCAGTGGCAACCCAGTATTGGGAAACACCCATACACTCTCATTTAAACACGTTTAGCTCACCCAATTCACCTATAGTGCACCTCCACGCCAACACGGAGAGAACGTGCAAACTCCACACAGAAATGCCAACTGACCCAGCCAAGTCTTGAACCAGCGGTCTTTATACTATGAGGCGACAGTGCTAACCACTGAGCCACCAGGCCGTTCCTAAGATTATAACAGTATGGATAAAATGGAAATAATAATAAAGCCATAATTATAGGACAATAGTAATAATAAAATGACATAATAATCAATAATAATAAACAAATCATTTACTAATAATCAATAAAATTATATAATGATAATAATTAAATGAAGAATAGATGAATACAAACAAATTAAATTAAATATGACACAAATGAATGGTCACTTTCTTGAAACAACACACATAAGTTTTCTACAAGGATTCTCAGATCCCTAGTTAAATTATTCACTATATTGTTGTATAAATTATGGTTTTAGTACGTATATATTAGTTAATATATATAAAACGAAAAAAAAATTATTAATAGATAAATATAATTGATCAAATGTAATATATTTTTAAAATAATATATATATTTATACACACACACACACACACACACACACACACACACACACACACACACACACACACACACACACACACACACACACACACACACACACAGAATTATTAGCCCCCTGAGTTATTAGCCCCTCTCTTTATTTTTTTTCCCCAATTTCTGTTTAACAGAGAGATTTTTTTTCAACACATTTCTAATCATAATAGTTTTAATAACTCATTTCTAATAACTGATTTATTTTATCTTTGCTATGATGACAGTAATATTTAACTACTGTAGATATTGTTCAAGACATTTCTATACAGCTTAAAGTGACATTTTAAAGACTTAACTAGGTTAATTAGGTTAACTAGGCAGGTTAGGGTAATTAGGCAAGTTATTGTATAATGATGGTTCGTTCTGTAGACTATCGAGAAAAAAAATAGCTTAAAGGGGCTAATAATATTGTCCATAAAATGGTTCATAAACATTTAAAAACTGCTTTTATTCTAGCCGAAATAAAACAAATAAGACTTTCTCCAGAAGAAAAAATATTATCAGACATACTGTGAAAATGTCCTTGCTCTGTTAAACATCGTTTGAAAAATATTTAAAAAAGAAGAAAAAAAAATCATATAGTTCTTATAATTATAGCTTATAATTCTGACTTCAACCGTATATACACACACACACACACACACACACACACACACACCCGCATGCATGCATACATACATGCATGAATAAAGAAAAGAAAAGTCTCTAATTTTGACTCATACAGTTTATTTTTGGCTATTCCTAAAAATATATGCAACACAATTCTGGTTTTATGGTCCAGGGTTACATTTGTCAAAATAAATATTTCTGTTCTGAATCATCTTTTTATCACATTGTTTAACACATTTAGTCTATAATTATGGTTAAAATATTTAGCAATTTTTTTTCTGCACCATTTTATTTCTTTTGACTCATTAACTGACAGTCACATACACTAAATACAGTCACCGAACTACACCAGTTAACTAAAGCAAACGTGTCAGGAAAATGTACATTTCTTTACAACATTATAATCTGTGAAAGTCAGAGCAAGATTAAGAGTGGTAAACTATCAGTGGAAACCTGGGAAAGGCTGAGAAGGTGTTATATAAATAAAACATATAATTATTATTATTAGAGGACGAGGTGTAGGTTTAATGTTGTCAGTAATCATCTTCCTGCTTCTCTCAGTTCACTAACACTGATTATTAATCTGACAGCCTGAGCTATAATAACAGTGTAAATGACTCTGTAGCTCATGCTGTATTTTAAGTGAACGCGTTCTCCTCTACACGCTCTCATTTGTTTGGCCAGGGTAATTTCTGATCATGCTGAGTCTCTCATTAGGGCGTCTGCGGTGGAAGGTATTTATCTGTCATGATACACTGAGTGTTTCTCATCTAACACAGAGCACGACGTGTGTGTGTGTGTGTGTGTGTGTGTGTGTGTGTGTGTTTAACCTTGACCTTTTCACACAGAAACACAACATACATACAGCACCTTTTAACACCAAATCCATATTGTTCCATTTGTTTAATTAATAATTGATCCAATTAGGTGATTATTGTATGTGGTGGAAAAGCATGTGCAGAAATTCTGCATGGGTCTTTGGAAAAAATTTCAACCCAAATGTGGATAAATATAGACAACACATACATTTTTATTATTATCTTTTTACATTTTAATTTAATTTATAGCTCAAATTTACCCTATATATATATATATATATATATATATATATATATATATATATATATATATATATATATATATATATATATATATATATATATATATGTATATATGTATGTATATATGTATATATGTATATGTATATATGTATATATATATATATATATATATATATATATATATATATATATATATATATGTGTGTGTATATATGTGTATATATAGTTTAATTCAAAACTGAAAATATACAAACTTGCTTGACTTTTAATTTGTGTACACTCAGCTCTGTCTTAAAGTTGTGATGTAATTAATTGTGTTGTGTTACCCTAATAATAACCGGCAGTATTTAATTTGACCTTGCTTTATATCACTCTGCTCTCTGAATAGGTTTGTTTGGCATCATTGCAGCTTAATTGCTGTTTGTTTAATAGGTTTCCCTGTAGCAGTCAGAAAGACACAAAGCGACTGGCCAAAGTTTTACTTCTGTTTTCTTTCGTGTTGGCTCTTTTTGCAGATGCTTCATCCAGAATGGGAAGCACTGTAATCTTTAAATCAACTCTGATACACTGATCCCACTTTTAAAATCACGTTTCTCCAAAAGTTTTTAATATGCAAAATCCAAAAGCATGCCTTTCCCCCCCTCAGAACCTTCTAAATCAATATTCAGCATGCAGTTTGTTTGTTTTGTTATAACACAAAGGTTGCGATGTTAATCAGAAAGCGGTTTGACCCAGAGACTGCAGTAATGGAAATGAGCAAAGCACTTAACCTCGGGTCCTCCAAGAGTCTGTCCCTCAAATTAGCATACCACAAGTCGCCTCCGATGAAAGCACGTATTAAATATCAACTATAAAGCAGATCTCATAAAAGCAAAACCCATGAATTAAGAGCTGCTGAAGGTCAGAGCAGGTTAAAAAGAGGTGCTGATTCCTCATTACCTGTTTCTGCTGACACGTCTGATTCTCAGATCTGTAATTAATGCTGGGATTAGCGCCGTCTTTGATATTTTTCCCAGCTTGCAGTGTTTACTTGCAGACCGCCGATGATGAAGCTGTCTCAGACATGCACGTTCACGCTTGATAAACACACAGTGCTATTGAAATTCTCAACACTTGCTTATAATTAATTATGGAGACTCTGAGATAAGCGGCTTACAGATGAGTTTGCTCATTTACTCATTCGTTCCTGGTTATTTTCTTTTGTGGATGAGTGAAGGAGATGATTAGTGTGCGAGTTTATTATGCGTTATATGATAGAAGTAGCAAAAACAGAGATAAAAAGTCCATGTATAATATAAAACAGGGTTGTGTATATGTGTGTGAAGAGTTCTGATGCAAAACCCTTTACATCCATCAGACCTCTTCATGCAAATGAGCATTTTCTATCAGGCTCCTCTGATTAGGTTCAGAAGTTTAATTTTATATGTAATAAGAAGTTAATTAGCTAGTAAATAAAATGCTTTTTTTTCATAATTTTTTTTCACATTTCATGTCACTTTAGACAATTTTTTGGTTTTTAACAAAAATTGTTAAAGCTGTACAACATCTACAGATTGCTTTTCAAGTATTGCAGTGTACGTTGCAAAATTTAAAATTGGTTTTAAATTCAAAAAAGACTAAATACATGATTTTTAGCCGTGGCCGCACTAAGTCAACAGATCAGACAATAAAAACTCTGAATGGTGTTCAAATAGAAAGAGTTAGCTTTTATAAATATCTAGGTGTTTGGATTGATGAGAGATTAGCCTTTGATATACACATTGACAAGTTACTGAAAAAGCTTAGGCCAAAGTTAGGTTTTTTATACCGGTCAAGAAATTGTTTTCCTTATAAAGCCCACAAAAAATTAGTAGAGAGTACATTTCTGTCTATAATGGATTACGGTGATCATCTCTATATGCATGCAACTGCTACCCTATTAAGAAAATTAGATTCTGTTTATCATGCAGCAATACGTTTTGTCACAGGTGCAGACTCACGGACGCATCACTGTATTTTGTATGATTCCTTAGACTGGTTATCTCTATATCAAAGGAGAAAATTACATCTGTACTTATTTATTTTAAAGGCTCTTTTAGGTAAATTACCATCCTATATTTTTAATTTATTAACATTTCACACCAATAACCAACACACTAGATCTGGTTCATGTATTCGTCTGATAGTTCCAAAGGTACTATCAAAACTTGGCAAACGTGCTTTTTCCATTTACGCTCCCAGGGCTTGGAATGACCTGCAAAATCAGCTCAATCTTGACACTCTTCCGACTCGGAGTACTTTTAAACATCTTTTATACAACATCTTAAAGGACACCTGTAATTGTTTTTTATGAGCTGATGTTTTTAAGAATGGTGATTTTGTAATTTTGTGATATTGTTTGTGATTTTTATATGAAACTTTATGTGCTGCCTGCCATCTTGACCAGGTCTCACTGGAAGAAGAGACAGTACTGTCTCAATGTGATCTCCTGGCTAAATAAAGGGAATAAACAAGGTAAATTTTCTTTTGCGTCAAAACCAGCTAAATCCACATCTGCTTTTATTGCAAAAACCTCTTAATCCAGCTATCAGGACAAGACAGTGTAATTAGTTGAAAATCACTTAAGATGCAATTAGTAATTATTTTACCAAACATTTTTGATTTAGTGGTTACGGACAATGACGTTTAGTCAGGTTTGTTGCTGAGAAGCGCACACACACACACACACACACAAACACACAACGTGTGCAGGACAGGGCAGCCGGAGCGGCACGATCGCCTTCATCAAATTTGCTTAAACTCAGCGTACTAAAGTTTGGCTGTATTTCACAGGGATTCTGACACAACAACGCAAAGCATACACTTTACAAAAGTTGCGTTTAAGGGGAAAACACGTCAAACTTTCTAAAGCATTGGAGGGCGCATGCTGAAAGGCAGGGGAATGCGCTGTCTTTGACCGCTCGCGACATCTTCTGGCACTTTCTGAGTACTTTTACATGGACACCAGTACTTTGATTTTAATATGATTAAGATAATATTCTTATTAAGAGTCTACCATGTAAGCAGCGACCACCGAGTCACGAAATGCGGAGGTTTTTCTTTCCGTTCGCCATGCGGTATCAAATTCCATCAAAACAAAAGTCGAAAGTTAAAAATGAAACACCCGAAATTGCATGACACTCTGGAGGAAACGCTGGAGAGCCTGCTGATGCAACATTAATTGTCTTTATACTGAAACTTGGCTTCAAAAAGTGCTTGCTTGGTCTTTTATCCAAGAAACTGCAACTGCGTTAATTGCGTAATTATTTTTTTTTTAATGCGTTAATCATTTCAAATTAATCGCATACATTTACGCTCTAATTTTGACAGCACTTACATATATACTACATATATACACACACACACACACACACACACACACACACACACATATATATATATTGCAATCTGCACTTCGTAATAAGTAAAAAGACTGCCACCTGATGGTTCAAAGAGAAAATTAATATGCACTTTTTATTGCTTTAGTACAATTTGTGTATGATAATAATAATTGAAACATCCAGTTATTCTTTATACCGATTAAGAAACGGGCTTCTGTAATACTATGGCTACTATAATAAAGACAATTCGCTGTAACTGTAAATACTAAATAAATAGCTAAATACTCTCGACACATGAAAGTGTAAAGCCTGCAGCCCATAACACGTGTGTAAAGTTATCGCGCATCATATTTAACAAACCGTTTACTACCAATTTTGTGTAATTTTGCTCACATGGATAATTGAATATTAATCAGATGATGTCATTACGCTCCCGTCCCGTCAGCCAATCGTTGCATTGCTGATCATGATTTTGAGGATCAATAGATCGGTCCTTCACAACACACGCAGCGATCTCAGATCAGTTAATCTAAAGATTTTAATCTGATTCACGAACTTGTTTTGAAGAACCAAATAAGCCAGAGATCAGTTATCAAGATTAAAAGATCCAGAATCTGCCAAATATTCTTAGATCATTTAAGCGAGGTACGAAGAACGGACCCCAGGTGAGCAACTGTTGTGCAAATTAATCCACTGAGGAAAAAAAAAATTGTTTTGGTTATCTTTAATCAAAACCTGTCCATCTGCTTCTGCATTTGGAGGGGGCGGTCCTTCTCTGATGATGTCAGTTTGATGCTTAAGCCACAATATTCTTAGCCACACCCCTCTTGCTGTTAGCTTGCTACAAGGGAATGATGCGCAAAAAGAAAGCCCCGCCCCCAACTCAATATTCAGTATCATCTGAAGCACATCAACAGACTCGAATAAAATCTCAGCAGCTTCTGGTTCATGTGGAACCACAAGCAGGTGAAAATCATCAGATTAAGTCAGATTTCTTATTAAAGTAGTAACCCATTACATGAAAATGTATTTAAATCAACAAACGTTACAGCTGACCTTTAATCTTCACCTTCATCTGTTAAATTAAAGCTGTAACAGAAGAGAGGATGTGCTCACCGCTGCTTTTCTCGGTCTGCATATTTAATGCAGACACACGCGGCAGGACTCGCCTCACCAGCGCTTGATCTGGTAAATGACTCCCTGTAGGAGTGCTGGATTATATGCGTATCACTGCTGTAATCCCTGCACTTTGCTCTGACTCTCTCCGTCAAGAGGTGTTTCAGACACATTTCTTTCTTCAGACTGGATTATAAAATCTGTCACAATAGTCATAAAGATGGCAGGTGGAGAGTAATGTGCTTCCATATTAAGAGAAAATATCACTGATGTGTAGTGTATTCCTCAAATAACTGGAGACTATAGCAGATTTTGGATTTTTGCAGTCTTACTTAGTTTTTGTCCAGTGTTGCCAGATATAGCTGACTTATTCCAGCCCAAAAAGCTGTCCAAAACCTGCCCAAGCTGATTAATATTTTATTTAATTTTAATCTATTTAAATTAAGAATAATTTAGTTACTTTATCTGTCCTAATTTTAACCACACAGCAACCAACACCAGCAGTCACAGAACCACAATGTAACTGGATCACATTGAAACACTGCCCCCTCACACCCACACACACTTGATGTTGGGTAGATTACACTACCGGTTGGATGTTTTACTTTCCGAATGCTGTTTAAATTCGTCATATTCGGTGTTTGTAAAGTCTTTTGAACATAATTATAGAAGTGTTGTTTGATTGGCAAGCAGCACCTGTTTGTACTTGTTAATTGCAGGACAAAATGATTGATAAGTGTCATGATAAACCACTGAGTTTAACTGCAGGCGCTGCGTGATGCTCATCAATGCGGAGTCAGATGTGTCCAGGGAGTCAAAAACTGCTTTCCTTCACCTCCTCTTGCGAGTTGGTCCACGCGGTTTGCGCTATACACTGGTCATTACTAACTGAATGGAAATGGAAAAGGAATGGAAAAAAATCCAATCCAAAGGAATGGATACACTCTTATGTATTGTTAAATAAGTTGCATATAAAATTTACGTTTCAAAACAGACCAAACCTATGCCATTTTTTACTCGCAAAATCAAATTCAAAACTCCCCAATCTGGCAACACTGTTTTTGTCTTGTTTTTCTTCCAAATATATAAACATTCTTAAATCAAGGACCATTTTCTAGACAAGCGAAGCATATTTTCTTGTTTTTCTGAACTCTGAAAACTGAACTGACAGTTTCTGTTTACTAGAACTTCTATGTTAAGCTGCTTTAAGACAATATACATTGTAAAAGTGCTAGAGAAATCAAGATGAATTGAATTGAATTTTTTCCTCAGAATGAAAAGCAGGCTATTGACCATATTTGGAATATTCATGAATATTAATGAGCCCTGCTCTGATTCTCTGCTGCTCATCAGTACTGTACTTTCTTGTACTCGCATGCACATCATGATGTATAAATGTGTAAATTAATCATCCTTTATTTCATAGTTCTTGATTTAGGAATTTTTAGAAACCTGAAGCATTTTATCGACAAGTAGAACATGTATAGATTAAGTGAGTATTCCTTAAAATGAGCAAAATAACCTGCCAAAAAATCATCTTGTTTTTGCTTTGAAGTTTTTTTTGCTGACCCCCGTTGACAGATTATTTTTCAAATAAAACGTACTTAATTTTCACTTATTATTTCTCACAACAAATTTTTATGCTGAATTCTTGATTTAAGTAAAAATATAACCCTATTCCTAAGCCTAAAGCCAGTGTATACTTGACGCATCCACTAGTTCGCTTGAGTGAGTGTGGTGAAAGTGATGTCATCGCAGAGTTTGGGGAGGCTCCTTTGTGTGCACGTGACATTATTCAGCTGGCGGAGCGCATGTTATTTATTAATTTATTTTTTTAGACTCGAGTGAACTGTTAGCGCAGCTCCGCATTTGATTTGAGTTGAGTTGAATATGAAACGCTTTGAAGAGATTTTGTCTGAAACAGGTACTGTACTGACATCTGATTAGATCTATAATCACGGATCATAAAGATGACCAATAATTCTTGGCTAGAAACTTTAACAGCCATGGGAAAGGAGGAAAGTTTTTGTTAAAAGCTTTGGAAAAACCTGAAGCGCAAGTTTGTTAAAACCAAAAAGAGGCCAAGGCAAACGTACCCAAGATACCCAAGTACACAATTACTGAAGTATGTTTTTCCACCAGTCACAGGTTTTACACTGATGTATATGTTGCAATTTTGAATTTGAAACCATTTTAGTTTTGTAACTATTAAATGAAGTCACAGAATTATTTCTTTGATAACTGGGAAGGAATATTTAAACCTATTGGTTTACAAAATACTGAAGCCCTGTTTTATTGGTGATAATAATCAGGAATGTTGGACCATTATTGCCTTTTTAGCGCATAAGAAGAGGAAAGAAACTAGCCAGACAGTAAAGTGTGAATTGTGGAGCGGGCTAAATCTAAAGAAACATCTGTATTTTTTTAGTAAGTGTACTTTTTTTTTTTTTTTTTGCTTTTATTCTTGCTATAATAAAGTATATATTTGTAGAGCAGCCCATGTTCTGTAGTCATTAATATTTTAATAAACTTTAAAAGTTAAAACTGTCCGAGATATGAACAAAAGCAAGTGATGCATCAAAGTTTGATTTAAAAAAAAAAAAACTTTAAGTCCTAATAATCATGAAAATAATTTATAAAAATAATTAGTTTAAAAATATTTAATGATATGACGTAGTTCCGGAAACGTCCTACTTCTCTGTTTATGTAATGTAATGTGTGTATTTATATAGCGCATTTATTGTGTATGGCCATAAACCTAAAGCGCTTCACAATCATGAGGGGGGGTCTCTCCACATCACCACCAGTTCATTCGTTTGACTTTACGGTGGGTTTCTTTTGACCGCCCCCTGTCATTTTAAAGAATATCACAACGACGAAAGCAGCAAGTATAAAAGCCTCGTCCATTTCATGAGGTGCGCGCGCAGTCAGCAGAGGTACGCGATGCAGCGCCAGGCGAAAATGTAAAACCAGCTTTAAGCCTCACACAGAGACCCCCTGCTGGCCTCTCTAACACCACTTCCAGCAGCAACCTAGTTTTCCCATGTGTTCTCCCATCCAGGTACTGACCAGGCTCAGCCCTGCTTGGCTTCAGTGATGGGCTGCAGGGTGATATGGCTGTTTTGCAGTTTTACCGAAAAATGGGCTGAAGCATGTACTTCCAAAGAGCCTGTGTTTGCTTTTACAGACATCCGTGATTCCTTCAATCATGTGGCTTGTTGAGGAGGAATGTGCTGTTACTTTAAGTAATCAGCCTTGTGATTGTTTTTCCGCTCGCCAGCAGATAAAACTGGTTGTAAAATCCATAAAGCATAGATTTACATTGAAGGAAAATCATTCCCAGGATGCATCTTGAGTTGAAGTGCTTTATTCAAGGCCACGGTATTGAAAGGATCTCCATTTTACAAGGCTTAAATCAAAGACCTCTGAATGAAATCTCAGACAATTAACTTACCTTGACTGTTTAACATTTTAGCAGATTTTGGGGATTATAATGATTATTTTGTTTAAGGTTTGTGCTTGAAGAGTGTAAATCGGCTCTCTTTGTGTGTGTGTGTTTTTTTTTTTTTGTTCTTTGGTTGTGTGTGATTTAGAAATTCCACTGGTGTCCAATCCAATTGGTGTCCTCACCAAAAGCGGACCAAATAAGTGTACCGAGACCTGCATGAAGAGGTGCTCTAGGTACGCTTTCAAACGAACCCTGGAGCGGTACATTTGTGTTGAGAATATGATCCCTACTAAAACAAGTCCAACCGCAAAAAGTAACACGCCTTTTGGACTAATCTAGCTGCCGTAGACCGATGCGCTGTGCATTATAGGATATTGAGGAAAAATATTTGTTTACAGCGCTTTACCAACAGAGAGAGAGAGAAATGCATTCCCTGATGGATTGTTGGTTATATTAGCAGAAGATGACCATGTCGGAGTTTAGCTAAATTAGTTCACGTCTATTAATTCACGACTTGCGATGCGTCTTCGTCATTTGCAATGAATTAAAACATTGTTTTTCAGCTGCAGCCGCACTTCATTCTCAAAGGCTGCGTCCAAAACCGCCTACTACTCAGTAAGTACTGCATTTGAATTTAACCGTACTACTCGGCCGTTAGAAAAGTACGTTCTATACAGTATGAATGTGAAAAGTATAAATGGAATTCGGACGTACTACATCCGCCATTTTGTCATGGTCACGTGACCTACCTGCGTCAGTTGCGTCGCTTTACTTCCATTCATAAATTCGCTCGCGGAGCATCATGGGATAGCGCAGCATGCATGGGATGCGCACTCCGGAATCTTGCTGGAAGTAGTAAGTCATCCGGGTTCTTCTCGCATACCGATTTTCGAATTCTATGAATTCGGACATACTACTCGGCTCGCATACTGATTTTGGCGTACTATATAGTATGGAAGTATGCGGTTTCGGACGCAGCCAAAGTGTATAGTTTGTCTAAAGTGATGTATACAAACTATATAGTAAACATTACTATGACCAGGGATACAATCAGCCAGCGCAGTTGTCCCCCCCATAGTAAAAAGCAACATTTTGTGTCTGCCGGTTTGTTTACATGCGGGAGTTCATTGGGATTTTCCCGCATGTTAATTCTGACAAATCGATAAGCAGTTTAGGGAATACGTTTAACAACATCTGGCCAATGAGTGATGTGGATTTTGTCACATGACTGCATTTTGGTTCTTTTCAACTGGTTCGGACCAAACGCAATCAGTGTGGTGTGAAAACGACCCAAAGACAGCAGAAAATGCAACAATGTATCAATTGTTGCCCTTGATTGTCCGGCTCAAATGAAGCGTACTACAGATCTGAAAGCACCCTCAGACACATGTTTCAGGACAAGTTACATTTACTACACAGTTTCAGTGATGGTTTCAGAAGGATCACTAAGCCGAAGTTTAAGCAACAGCTGTAGCATCGCTTCTTCCTCCACAGGAGAAAATGAGAGAAACAGAAGGACAGAAATGCAGGGAGATCTCCAGCCGAGCTCTGCGGCTGCGATGATGTGTTTTTCAGTACGCAGAGATGCTCACTCGTCTACAGAGTCGCTGAATCATCTTTATGCCCACGGAGGCTGATGCAGCTCCAGCGTTGCAGGGTTATTAGAGTTTGATTTATACTGAGAATAGAGTCGCTCTGCATGTACAGCAGCCAAATGTGCCACCAGAAGCATCTAATTAGAGCAGCTGAGTGTGTGATCTGTTGTCTGAGTGCACGAGTGACACCACATGCTCATTACAAGCGTGTTTGCTGTCAGATTTTTGACCTGATGTTGTCTAATATTTTAATATTTAGATGAAATAATTTACTGGTGTGTATTTCAGATTGTAAACTACATGAACTTCAACTATGGAAGCCTGCTTCTGACAATAGGAACAAATAAAGTAATTGCTACTTGCAATTGTTGTTAATTAAAACACTCACACACTCGTACACTATGGCAAATTTAGTTAATCAATTCCCCTATCGCGCATGTGTTTAGACTGTGGGGGAAACCGGAGCACCCGAAGGAAACCCACACCAACATGAGGAGAACATGCAAACTCCACACAGAAATGCCAACTGACCCAGCTGAGGCTCGAACCAGTGAGCTTTTTGCTTTGAGGCCACAGTGCTAACCACTGAGCCATCGTGTCACCATTCTTTGGTTTTTAATAATATAATTTAGTTCAAAACTCTAACCATTAAACCTATTGTCTTCCTGAGCATTTGCATCATTTTGGGATCTGCCAGTCCTGCATCAGCAAACCGTGTGCATAAGTGTGATCTTATTAGCTGTGTAAATTAGTAATGTCCTCTAAGGTAAGCACTGATGCAACTATAGTGGTGCAATACCGGCAAAATAAATAACTCAAATTTTTTTGTCATGTTTTTTAGCAGTCTAAATAAGTGAGCTTAGGGTGCTTTCACACCTGCCTTATTTAGTTCGATTGAATCGCACTAGAGTTCATTTTCCCTTCTGGTGCGGTTCGTTTGGGCAGGTGAGAATGCAGCAATCGTACTCGAGTGCGCACCAAATAAGTGTACCGAGACCTGCTTGAAGAGGTGGTCTCGGTACGTTTTCAAACGAACCCTGGAGCGGTTCGTTTGTGGTGAGAATATGATCTGTACTAAAAAAGGTCCAACCGCAAAAAGTTCTGGGACTTTTGGACTAATCCAGCTGCCGTAGGCCTATGCGCTGTGCATTATGGGATATGGAGGAAAAATATTTGTTGACAGCACTTTACCAACAGAGAGAGAGAGGGGAAAACATTACCTGATGGATCGTTGATAATATTTCCGCAAGATGATCATGTCACAGTTTAGCTAAATTAATTCACGCCTCCTCCTGAAGTAACGAGCGATGCATTAAAACACTGTTTTCCAGACGCGGCCGCGCTTCATTCTCGAAATGTATAGTTTGTCTAAAGCAGGCATACAATCAGTCAGCGCAGTCATACCTCCAGAGTAAAAACGACATTTTGTGTCTGCCGGTTTTGTTCACTTGCGGGAGTTCATTGGCATTTTCCTGCACGTGAATTCTGACCAATCAATAAGCAGTTTAGGAAATATGTTCAGTAACATCTGGCCAATGAGAGATGTGGATTTGGTTACATGACTGCATTTTGGTTCGTTTCTACTGGTTCGGACCAAAGCCAGCAGTGTAATGTGAAAACGACCCAAAAGACGGCAGAAAATGCAACAATGTATCATTTATGGCTCTTGGTCCGGACCAAATGAAGCGAACTACAGATGTGAAAGCAACCTTAGACTATCAAACAGAGATGGCAAAAGTACACACATCCTTTACTTAAGTAGATGTACAGATACTTGCGTTTAAAACGACTCTGGTAAAAGTAAAAGTGCTGACTACACGTTTGTACTTAAGTAAAAGTAAAGAAGTACCGCCTCAAATGTACAAAAGTAAAAAGTACTCGTTTCAATCTGTCTAAAAACATGTGGTATAGGTGAATGATAGGTAGCTAAATTGGCAGTAGTGCCTAAGTGTGTGTGTGTGTGTAAAAGTGTGTATGGGTGTTACCAGTATCGGGTTGCAGCTGGTAGAGTATCTGCTGTGTAAAACATATGCTGGAATAGTTGGCGATTCATTCTGCTGTGGTGACCCCTGATAAATCAGTGACGAAGCTGAAGGATAGTGAGTGATATAGGTAGGTAACTAGACCTCTCATCCTACAGTATTTGAGACATTCAGTCATTTTCTTTTCGGCCTTTATTAATCTAGGGTTGCCACAGCAAAATGAACCGCCAACTTATCCAGCACGTTTTTATGCAGCGGATGCCCTTCCAGCCGCAAACCATCTCTGGGAAACATCCCCACACACATAGACACACTACAGACAATTTAGCCTACCCAATTAACCTGAACCGCATGTCTTTGGACTGTGGGGGAAACCGGAGCACCCGGAGGAAACCCATGCAAATGCAAAATCCACACAGAAACACCAACTGAGCCGAGGTTCAAATCAGCGACCTTCTTGCTGTGACAGCACTACCTACTGCGCCACTGCGTCGCCCAAATCTGAGCTTGTTAAAGCAAATAATGCTGCCTTCAGTTTGAACTTGTTTTTCAGAAAGCATTGACATCATTTGAGGCCTTTAAATGCTGTCTAGTTAGCGAGTGTGTCCTATTAAATCTCTGCACACCTTTTAAAGTGCTTAAGTTCTTTAATCATTTTTCTTTAATGAAACAACTGCGGCGGGGAAGGATTTGTAGACTGTAATGCTTTAATCTGGGTATTTTGGTCATTCTGCCCTCCCGAAGAATTAACCACAGCCTTTAAATCAATGCACATTCCTGCATAAAGCGCTTGATTTGATTTGTTCTTGCTCTCAGCAGTCGTGTTTCAGGACCACAGCGCGTCTTTCGCGGTCTCAAATCAACTCTTCACGGCTTAAATATTCATAAATGAGAAATACACAGAAGAACAGCCGAGCAATTTTCATTTTAATTGTCGCCAACTCTTTAGAGATCACTGCCATGGCCCCAGACGTCATTCTGTTTGTTTGTGTGTGTGTGTGTGTGTGTGTGTGTGGAGCAGGTTTCAGGAGGCTGATTCCTGATGGAAATGGGTCTGCTGTCTCTTTTTACAGTCTCAGCAGATGTAAAAGTGTCTGTTCTGCTTTATCCAGTTCACGGTGAATGATTTGCATGCAAAGGACAGACTATCTTCAATCCGGCGGTTGTAACTTTCTTCGGTTAGGTCAGTTTCTTGGGGAACGTTTTACTTGGAGGTGTTCATAAGCCTATCAGGAAACCTTTATAAGCATGACATGACGCATCGTGAGAATGAAGAAGATATCGTGCATGCTTATGACAACTGTCATTAAGTGTGATTCGCTCAGTTATGCTATTTTAAATGCAAACATGTCATTGTTTGAGATGCCCTTATGACAACTTGACATAAGTAAATACATTATAACCTGTCTTTATGACAACTTCTCATTCATTCACACATTTTCAGGGTTCGCCACAGCGGAATAAACCGCCCACTTATCCAGCATATCTTTTACGCAGCAGATGCCCTTCCAGCCTCAAACCAGTACTGGGAAATAGAGGTCTACATAGCCGTGGCAGAACCGCGAGACCAGATTTCTGCGACGTGGGAATAAATTTCCGAATAAAGCGCAGGAGCGGTCGGTAACTGGTTTAATTTTAGATGGGAGCGGGCGGTCTAACAATGTCGCTCCCGACTCCCGAGCGAGCAAGCACACATATGTATGTGTGTGAATGAGACTGCATGATGCAGCGTTTAGCTTGTTTGTTGCTGTGCGTGCGTGCAAACACGTGCACACATAGGGCTCAACCTGTGCAGTGCACATGCCCTTTTTAGTTTTGGATAGAAAGTGCCCTTCCAAAATGATCAAAAGTGCCCCCGCGACGCGACACACCCTCTGTCCCGCACTTCAGTAGGCGCACGACAACACTGATCTTGAGTACGCACGCTCAACCCCCCTCCCCCGCTTTACAGTACGCGCGTGCGACAACACAGCTGATCAGAACGCGCGCGACAACACCGCTCTTCAGTACGCGCGTGACAACACCCCCCCCCCCCCCCCCCACATCTCCCGGTCTTCAAAAAATTTATCTTGCACATGCCCTTTGGACGGTCTCTGCACGGGCCTGCGTGCGTGTGTGTGTGTGCGTGTGTGTGTGTGTGTGTGTGTGTGTGTGTGTGTGTGTGTGTGTGTGTGTGTGTGTGTGTGTGTGTGTGTGTGTGTGTGTGTGTGTGTGTGTGTGTGTGTGTGTGTGAGAGCCGGAGCATGATGCCTAAATGTGTGTGTGTGTGTGTGTGTCACTTTCTGTGTGGACAACAGGACAACAAATGCTAAATATAAGCGGGAGCGGTTGAGTTCGGGCTAAAACCTGGCGGTAGCGGGATTTAAAATTTAGTCTTGCGTAGATATCTCCTGGGAAACACCCACACTCTTGCATTCACACCCACATACACTATGGACAATTTAGCTTATTCAATTCACCTATAGCGCATGTGTTTGGGCTGTGGGGGAAACCGGAGTATCCAGAGAAAAACCCACGCCAACATGGAGAGAACATGCAAACTCCACACACAAATGCCAACTGACTCAGCCGGGGCTCAAACCAGCAACCTTCTTTATGTCCAGCTTGACATAAACATGTAATTGTATTCTGTCTTTGTCTTGACAACTTGACATAAACAAATACATCATAACCTGTTTTTGTCATCACAATTTTACATTTGTAAGATAACATGCCTCGTCATAAATGTGTAATAAACATGATCGAGGCCTTTATACATTTTTAATTTGAACAAACTGAATTTGTTATTACAATTCCTCAGTAAAAATATCAATACTCAATTTTTTTAACAGCGTCATTAATGTTTAGTGACTTTTTAATGACAAATTCAGTTCGTACCCGTGTAGTTAAAAAAAATATGACAGCGTTAAAAAATTCACGACACAATTGTAATGACCTCATGGCGATTAAGTTTATGACATATTTATTACAAGTTATGTTGTCTTAATAATGTTACATACTTTTTAAAGTTTCACTTACTAATTCAAGAGGAGCATGTGATATGATTTCTAGCAGCTGGTCTCTCATCTCTAATCATTAGCCAATGAGAATAATCCAAACTCACTATAAGTAGCCTGTCTAAAACAACTCCCTTATCTTTGTTTTGCAAACAACCCCCCCCCCCCCCTTCCACCCCATCTCCCCCTTTTATCCTTCTTCACCAGGGAGAGCTTCAGAACTACCTGATCTTGTATCCCCTTACATGCTCATTGACCAGGCGGGAGCCCTGGGCTCAAATATCTCCAAGCTCAGGGTTCTCTCCTGGTACAGCATGCCAAAGCTGCTATTATTATCTAGCAATATCTAAGTGTGAACTCTTGAATCTATGTTTGTCTAAGATGTCTTCATTTAGAAATTTCAAATGCATTTATGTATATTTTTGTTCAGTTTTGTTTCAATTATAAAGTTTATTTTTAGTACACAAACAAAATGGTGTGAAAAAGTCTTAGCCCCCCCCTCACTGATTTTTATTTATTTTTGCTTGTTTGTCACACTTCAGTGTTTCAGATGATCAAACAAATTTTATTATTAGTCAAAGATAACATGAGTAAAATGATGCCTAAAATGAAGGTTTTTATTATTAAGGGAAAACTAAGTTCAAAACTCCATAGACCTGTGTGAAAAAGTGTTTGTCCCCGTGTTAAAACATAACTTAATTCTGGTTTTCACACCTGAGTTCAGTTTCTTTAGCCACACCCAGGCCTGACTACTGCCAGCCTGTTCGCAGACAAGAAATCACTTAAATGGGACCTGCCTGAATAAATGAAGTAGACCAAAAGATCCTCAAAATCTAGACATCATGGCGAGATCCAAGGACAAAATGGCGAATTTAAAAACAAATGAAAAAGAAAATAGAGATCCATGTCAATATGTATGATTTATTACAAGTGTATTGTAATAATATAACAAATCTAGATTTATTTCTATCCTTATCTTCCTAAAATGTCTTTATTTTATATTTTTAAATACACTGTAGATCACATTGTATTGCCTGTAATAGTAAATAACTGATAATAATTCTTTCTGAACCTGTAAGAAGGATCAGTTCATCTGTTGTGCTTCAGTCAGTCCTGTGGAAGAAATCATCTGCTGTTGTATCTTTTGACTTGAAGCGGTTTCTGTCTTCATTTGAGCCTGTTCCTCTACAGACTTCTCCAGAAAGTTGTGAAGGTGGATTAACCACTCCAATTTATAGATAATGCCGTATCTATTCTCTATAAATTGTGCTGGAATTGCTCGAGGCAAATTCTCATTTGCTCTTGGAGAAAGTGTTTTCTATTGGCTTTGTTTGCGCTGCTGCAGTCTGAGAAACATTGTGTGTTGTTGCCAATCTAGACCATATTAAGACTCATTACTGAGGAGAATTACGCTGCTTTTGGGCAAATTCCATGTGTTGGAATTGCAAGATGAGGTCATAACAAATCTTTAATGAATAAAAGCACCCAGGATGGTTATAAAATATCTACTAATACTGCTGTAACTGATATAAAAATCTTTGGAGGATTGTATTGTTTAAAAATATTTATTTATAATTGAGATGTGTGGTTTTAGAGTAATATTATATGGAAATTGTATTTAAAGGTACATATATTTATACTAGTGACTACATTAGTTATGCTTAGTAATGATTGTTTATTACATATATATATATATATATATATATATATATATATATATATATATATATATATATATATAATATATTAAATTAAGTATATTTAACTTTTAAAATTATTTTTTTTACATTTCTGTATCCAAATGTAAATGAAATCGATCTAAATCTGTAAATGTATATAATGTATATTAGTTGTAATGTATTATGTAACTATATTAAATAGAAAAACGTATACACTAATATATTAAATATAAATATACTTATTATTTTTTTATTTATACAAGTATATTTTAATATTTTTGTGTTAACTTGATCTAAATGTATAATAAATCTATATAAATGTAAATGTGTGTAATGTGTATATTTTATAATATTTGTAATGTATTATGTAACTATATTGAATCATATATATATATATATATATATATATATATATATATATATATATATATATATATATATATATATATATATATATATATATATACATTCATTTATTCATTGTTGACTGCTTTTCCGGGGCCGGGTCACGGGAGCAGCAGTCTCAGAAGAGAACCCCAGACTTCCATCTCCCCAAACACTTCCTCCAGCTCTCTGGGGGAATCCCAAAGCATTCCCAGGCAAGCCGAGAGACATAGTCTCTCCAACGTGTCCTGGGTCTTCCCTGAGGCATCATGGGGAAGGGACATGCTTGGAACACCTCCCTAGGTAGGCGTCCAGGAGGCATCCAAAACAGATGCATGAGCCACCTCAGCTGACTTCTCTCGATGTGGAGGAGCAGCGGCTCTACTCTGAGCTTCTTCCGGGTGTCTGGGTGCACCCTGCCATCCTGTAAAGGAGACTCATTTGGACTGCTTGTATCCAAGATATTGTCCTTTCATCAATGACCCAAACCTCATGACCATAGTAGGAATGTAGATTGACCGGTGAATAGAGAGCTTTGCCTTTCGAATCAGCTTCCTCTTTACAACAACGGACTGGTGCAGAGCACATTACTGCTGCCACTGCACCAATCCGCCTGTCAATCTCACACTCCATCCTTCCCTCACTCGTGAACAAAACCCAGAGATACTTGAACTCCTCCACCTGGGGTAAGGACTTTCCTCCAAACTAGAGATAGCAAGGAAAGTTTATTTATATAGCATTTTCATACACGGTGGCAATTCAAAGTGCTTTACATAAACAGGAATAAAGGAGACAAGTGTAAGAACATAAAAACAAATAATATAAAAACAGATACAAATGTGTTAAAACATGTTATAAAAGAAAGAACAGATAGACACAATAGTGCGATCTGTCCAATGTAGGAAAGTGCTCATTCAGTAAAGGCACAGCTAAACAAATGTGTCTTCTTCAGTCTTGATTTGAATGTACCTAATGTTGGAGTACATCTGATTATTTTTGGAAGCTGATTCCAGCAGCGGGGGGCGTAATAGGTGGCAAACCACCTTTTTGCGGTGGCAAAATGTATACTCCCTCCTTGGACCGCCACCTTATCAAGGTGGAGAGGTTTGAGTGCCAGAGTGATCCTAAGAGCAATGTTGACTGGGGCTAATGTCCCTGGTAGGGTCTTCCAAGGCAAAAAGGTTTTAGGTGTCAGGTCTGACTAAGTGCGGTTAAAAAAAAAACCTTATGAGTTTCATAACATCAAGACCGTGATGTCACCTGGTATGGTGCAACCGGGGCCCCACCCTGGAGCCAGGCCTAGGGTTGGGGCTTGTATGCGAGTGCCTGGTGGCTGTTTTTTTTTTTTCCTACGAATGTGGCTGGGCTTAGCCCGAAGAGTTCACTACCTGCAGGAGGAGCATTAAGGGACCGGTGCATTCTGGAACGGGTGGTAGTCGAAGGTTAGGACCATGACATGGCATGACATGTCAGGCACAGAAATTGGCTCTTTGGACATGGACTTATCATTTCCTCACTTACCCATTGAGACGAGGAGGCTGAAAGCGCCCTGGTGGGGGCCGACCCTGCTTCTGGTGTCAAGTGCCTTTGGGTACCCCCCCTTCCCCTCCAAGCCGCTGACCAAGGTGACCGTATCAAGTGGCGAGTTTGACTTGGGCGGTACACCTGTCAAACAGTAACACAGGTGTCCTAAGGCGAGCTCAGGGGGGACAGAAACCTCCTGCGGAGCATTAGGGTAAAAGCTTGCTTGATCTTGATTATAATATTATATAAAATTTTAATTTGCTTGTGATTCTGCTGAATTTGGAAATTAAAATTCCAATCCAATTTTTGTGAAGCATGAAATGAAGTCTCACTCTTTCAATCTCACCAGGTTTCTTTATGATAATACTACTAATATAACTTGTTTCTCTATAATAATACAAATATTTCTCTCAGATTTACAGTATTGGTTGTAAAGAATCTCAAACACATACACATAAATTAAAAATATATTATTTACTGTATATTATAAACCACATTAGTGGCAGAAGAAGAAGATTCTTATTCAGATTTATTTTTGAAGGTCTTTTCCAGAAACAACAGTCGTCCGTATTTTAGCTTGAGCTGCAGTCACTGGAGATGCAGACTTACAATATTTGTATTGATTCAGTCTTCTGAACAAGATTCATTTGTTGTAAACAAGCAAAAACATTTGCCAAACCCATTTATCAGTTCAGCTTTATGTTGTAAACTGGTTATGATTCAGTATGTGAAATTATTTTTCAGCAAAGTCTTGACAAATAATAAAGTATATGGATTTCATCCTAAGATTTCAAATATTCTTATGTATTTATATATTTTAACACAAGATTTGATCAAGCAATCTTGACCTTACAAGGTCATTAACACATG
The DNA here is from genome assembly GCF_052040795.2 of Danio rerio. Classification (NCBI taxonomy): domain Eukaryota; kingdom Metazoa; phylum Chordata; class Actinopteri; order Cypriniformes; family Danionidae; genus Danio; species Danio rerio. The sequence goes on along the minus strand of NC_141033.1, from coordinate 51,095,675 downwards.
CATTTCTGGGAAAAGGTAAAGATCATGTGCATGGTTTGTGTGTTGTTTTCCTCTGTTAAACATATTTTACTGGACTCTTGCTTTTAATGTTTGCAGAAAGCTTTTATTAAATGGAGTGAATTCACTTAAATAAGTGTTGAGTCAAATTTTGCTAGAAAATATTTTTTAAATTTTATCCTATATATTAAAAAGTCAAATATAATACATATATATGTTCGTTTAAATTGTTTTATTAGATGTATTATATATTTAAATTAGAACAAAAATATTCAATGAGGCTTACATGGCATAAAATAAAAGAGATGACACAATCAGCAAGTCTTCATTTAGTATTATTCATATCTAGGAGAAGCATTTGTGATCATAAGAAGACTTAATTGTTGTTTTCTCTCTCCTACAGGCTATAAATGTCTGGAGAGATCTGGTAAAAACTCTCATTTAAGCTAACGAGTAAACCAAAATGTTAATATGACATGATTGCTCAGTTGTGACACATTATTATGCTTCAATTTTACTGTCACAATATTGTGAATCATAAAAAAGCATGCTACTGTTGTCAATAATTAACATGCTTTATCTGTATATAACTATTCACCCTCCTGTGAAATATGTATTCTTTTCCAAATATTTCCCAAGTGATTTTTAACAGAGCAAGGACATTTTTCCTATTTTTCTAACAGTATTTCATATAATATTTTTCTTCTGAAGAAAGGGTTATTTCTTTTAGTTTGGCTACATAAAAGCAGTTTTAAACAATGTTTTATTATTTTTTTAAGGTCATTATTATTAGATTCAGGCTCATTATAGATACGTACCCCTATATACATTTCTGTAGAGCACCAATAATGCGGCAAGAGAGATAAGATTTAAACCAGTCAAGTGGGGTATATTGTGTTGTAGACATACAGTGTCATCCTGCAACTGTTTTGCAGCATATGAAAAGTCCCAAACACGATTTTTAATTGTCCAAAATGGGGGAAAAATGTTGTTTTTACTCTCTGATAGTCAAAACATGTTCAAAAAATTTCAATGTTAAATATGCATTACAAAACAGTCAGGAAAAGTGTTTTATGTAAATTCGGACCACAAGTCCACATATATGGACGTCATTTTTTTTTTTTATAAAAGTACATCAAATCAAAAGATGATACTTAGATTTTTATTATAATTAGCTTCCAATAAGCCCAAATAGCAAAGAGAAATAAAAATCCATGTAAAAAACACCTTGGCCTTAAGAGGTTAATTCTCTGTAAAGGGTGGCATGGTGGCTCAGTGGGTAGCACTGTCGCCTCACAGCAAAAAGATCACTGGTTGGAGTCCCAGCTGGGTTTTCTGTGTGGAGTTTGCATGTTTTCCTCGTGTTGGTGTGGGTTTCCTCTGCGTGCTCCGGTTTCCCTCATAGTCCAAACACATGCGTTATAGGGAAATTGGGTAAACAAATTTGGCCATAGTGATTGTGTGTATGGGTGTTTCCCAGTGATGTTTTGCGTCTGAAAGGGCATAGGCTGTGTAAAACATGCTAGAATAGATGGCGGTTCATTCCGCTGTGGTGACTTCTGAAATAGAGACTAAGCCAAAAGAAAATGAATGTATTCTCTGTAAACTCAGTCGTGATCATTTCACTTTCATCGAGATCAGTTTCCTATTCTGTGTTTGTGTATGCCGCTTGATTATTAATGCAGTATTTGAGGAGCGTATTGTAGTAAAGTAAATAACGACAGTAATACATCAGTCTGATGGTTATAGTAAAGAAAAGCACATCTTCGTTTTGTGACAATAGTGACCAATGAGATGCATTTTCAGTGCATTTATTTTCCAGTAAAAGGGCTTTTATGAGACATTACAGTGAAATGACAGGGCCATATTTACAATCTCAATGTTTTCTCCGTGTGCTTTGACTGATGCATCGGTGTAATCAAATCACTTTTATTAGCCCGCTGTTTCCTTAGGTCGTACCTTGTGTTCTTTGAGATAAAATAGTGCATTTGTTGGTCATCCGCCTAGCCGTACTACGAGTACATGGGGGCGTTATAACCGTAAATCACACAAAAGCTCATTATGTGGCTGAAGGGAGTTCTGATGCATTGATTCACCATAATTATTCATCAAAACATTGTCTGGGTCAGTGAATTTGTGGGTGATTACGCCATCTGTAATATATGACAATACTGAATATTGTGTGGGTGAATCTCAAAAAGCATGTCATGAGCACGATCGGGTCATATTGTACCTCATAACCCAAACAATGTAGAAGAAAATGGAGCTGATATACAGATGTTGTGTTATATGTTTATATGCATGACTAAGGCTGTATTTATGTACTCTAAAATACAATTAAATGCTGTAAAATTGTGAAGTGTATCATTTTATTATAACTATTTTCATTCTTATCTACATTTAACATTATCACGATAGATTTTTTGTATAGGACAATACTGAAGCTAAAATTAACATCATATGCATCTGATTTTAGCCCCTTTCACACATACAGACCTTTCCGGAAAATTGCCGGCAATTTTCCGGAAAGGTTGTATGTGTGAACAGGTCCTTTTTGAAAATACCGGTAAATTCGTTCTGGCTATTTTCCGGAAAGAGAAGTTGTAACATTACCGGCAATTTGCCGGAATGCTGCGCTGTGTGAATGCAGAAGGAAGATTCCCCTAATAAGCGCGTGCACGTCTAGAACGTGCTGACGTGAGACGTCTGCTTTAGCCAATCAGAACAGTCAGACGCATTTACGTCCGCGCGGTTTGTGAGAATAAAAGCCTTTGAATATTTTTCCAGACACATTTAGCTGCTAGAAGTTATTCAGATCACGTTTATATGTTCTTCTTAATGCCAACTGTGTAAATAATCATCGATGAGATACTTATGATAAGCCGTTGTTTGTTTACCTTCAAGCTTTGCGTGTGTCTGTGAAACAGCCTGTGAGCGCCTAAACACGCACATATTATGAACATCTCGACATGCGAAAGTGATCCTGCGAAAGTTGTTCACAATATTGATCATCCACAGAGTTTGTAATTTAGTCAAATGTTTACTAATACAAGCGCAGCCGTTTAAAGCTCATTTGTGGTGAATGATGTCAGAATTTACCGGTATTTTGGAGTGGATGTGTGAATGCTCTTTTCCGGAAAATTTCCGTAACGTCCTCGCCTGTGTGAACAGCGCTTTTTTGAATATACCGGTAAAGTCGTTCCGGAAATTTTCCGGATATTTACCGGTATCACTGTGTGAAAGGGGCTATTATCCCAGCAGGTTTTCTTATTCAGGTCTTTGATGCCGTTGGGCCTTGTATTTTGACGAAAATAAATATGAGTGTGTCGACTGGCATTGTTCCAGAATATTTAAAACATACAACCAAAGATCATGTTAGACTTTGTTTTTGTCCGTCATTTTGACGGAGAGAGTTATAAAAATTATATATGCTAAATTATTCATTTATTTATTTGACAAATGATCAAAAACTCATATCTGCCTTACCTCATATCTTCCTGCTGCATCGAACTGAACTGGGTGCTTGCCTGTGCCTAATCAAACGCATCAAGAGAGACTGATGCAGAGGCAGTTGTCATTAAATTCTGTGTCTTTGCCTTGGAAAGTCGACTTCTTATGACAGTTTTAAATTTGTTCTGGAGGCTGAAGCCGCACTGGAGAGTCCTTGCCAGAAGCTCCCGGACTCTACAGACAGACTCTGGCCAGATATGGTTAACAGGAATCGGGCCAGTGCTTTACAGCCGCATCACAAAGGCATATGCGGGAGCGAGCTGCAGGCCATACACGGCCCGGATAACACTCGCCGATGCCGAGTCTGAGTCGGAGCCAGAGGTGCTAAAGGGCAGCTGAGCTCGGTCCAATTACTACCTGCTTTCTGGGTAGCGGCACTTCAGCCAGAGTTTTGTAGTTAGGAAACATTTCTCCTAAGGAAGTGATCAGAAGTTTTCTGGATTTTCCAATAGTATCTGGATGCAGCCTTCATGATGCAAGCTGAGATTGCATCACTCAGCGATGCAATGTCAGACACTGCACTCAATGGAGTGAGTGATGTCACTGTGACGGGTAGGGTAAGGGGTGGGGTTAGGTGAGCGCATTAAAAAGCATTGGATGCAGCTCAGATTGCACTGCACCGAGTCTGCAGCCAGACCCCTCTCGGATTTTCTGAATGTGGGATTTCCCGGTCTTGCAAGCACTCGTTTCACCTGGAAAAATACTGCAGCACGCGCTCCTTCAGCACCGGGGGCGCGGCTTCACCCCTCTGCGTTCAGTAGTGCATGGTGTTCACAACGCACCCCAAACCACCTGACCTCCTTGTTGCCGCTTGGTTGGCCCGTAACAACAGCTGTCGGCGACTGAGGATTTTTCTCTGTTGGATCTTCATCGTCCACTGCATCACTTCCTCTTTTTTTTCACCTTAATATTAATATCACAACTATTTGGCCGTTTAAATAATCTTCTCACACTGAGCTGCTGTGAGATTTTTTGCAACTGTACGTAGCGGCGACAAAGAGGAGACAAAACAAGGGCAGTCGCCATCAGCTGGACAGGAGTGGGAATTACAGTTAGCTACAAATTGCACCCTCACCCTCAGCATAGTCTGTCAAAATGAACGATCACCTTCAGATTTTTACATCACTGCTGAAAAAAATCCGTCAATGAAAAAGTATTCGGTTAACGTGACCTCTGCATACAACCATTAAACCATTACCGGTGAAGAAACACTGATGTAACGGATCTTTCAAATTTAAGACCTTTGTCCAACCTGCCACTTATATCAAAACTTCTAGTGAAGATAGTATTCATCCAGATACTTCCCTTTTGAGAGTAAAAGGGATATTTTTAATAATTCCAGTCTGGTCAAACAGATCTTTTTCAGGATGGATTTATATCATTGAAAGTGCGCTTAACTTGTGGGGTTCCTCAGGGATCTATTCTTGCCCCTATTCTGCTCTGGGTGTATGGCCATACACAATAAATGCGCTATATAAATACACATTACATTACAAACAAAGCGCTTCACAATCATGAGGGGGGGGTCTCTCCACACCACCACCAGTGTGCAGCATCCACTTGGATGATGCGACGGCAGCCACAGGACAACAGCGCCAGTGCGCTCACCACACACCAGCTATTGGTGGAGAGGAGAGACAATGATAGAGCCAATTAGGTGGAAGGGGATGATTGGGAGGCCATGATCATAAGGGCAATAGAGAAACTTTGGCCAGGACACCAGGGTTACACCCCTGCTCCTTCAGGAGAAGTGCCATGGGATTTTTAATGACCACAGAGAGTCAGGACCTCGGTTTAACGTCTCATCCGAAAGACGGCGCCCACTGACAGCGTAGTGCCCCCTTCACTTTTACTGGGGCATTAGGACTCACACAGACCACAGGTTGAGCGCCCCCTGCTGGCCTCACTAACACCACTTCCAACATCAACCTAGTGTTCCCTAGTGGACTCCCATCCAGGTACTGACCAGGCTCAGCCCTGCTTAGCTTCAGTGAGTAACCGGTCTTGGGCCGCAGGGTGACATGGCTGTGTTTTCCTTGGTCTCAATATTTAGGAAGTACGGTTTATCCATCACTTATGCTAATGACATACAAATCGACATGCCTCTAAAAAAATTAGAGTGCCGGGCTATGTGTACTGTCTGCCTGTCTAGATCAAATGTTTAGGCTTTTGATGTTAAATAGTTTTTGTTAACTAAATGAGACGAAGACTGAGGCAATTGTTTCTGGACCGAGAAAGCTGAATCAGATGTTGGACAATTTAACTGACTGCGTTAAACCATCTGTAAGAAATCTAGGTTTTATCCTGGATTCTGCCATTCTATTTGACAAAAATCTAAATGCAGTAGTTAAATCTTAAAGCTTCAGTGTGCTGGTTGTGTGTGTGTCTGCAGTGTGAGCAGCCGCTGGCGAGCCACAGGCACATCATAGAATAAATCACTGCACTGCATCCCTACTGAATTCAGCAGAGATGGTGACCTTCCAAGATCTGACCAACCCCCTGTTACCAACCAGAGCAGACCAGCCAATCAGAACGCACCACTTATTTAGCTGGTGCATTGTGGAAGTAAGTTCCTGCTGACAGATACTGTGGAACTATATATGCCTTTAAGATTTCTCAGTTAATGGACGTGACTGAAACAAAAATCATAATTCCAAGAACACATGTATAAAATATACTCAAATAAACAGGGCCTGCTATGGCAAAAGTGCAGTCTCAATGATGTTTTAGCTTAGATCTGCAAACAAACTGCAACTTAAGGCTGCAAGCCCTAAGAGATCTTGGTGGTGGAGTTTTGGAGACGTCTGCATCACCATATGGGGCATAAGAAAAGGACGTGTGTTTGTATATAACTCAGTTTTTTGACCACACTTCATCATTATTGTTCATTTGTTTGTTTGCTGGAAATTAAAACGAAATTTATGAATAGTTTTGAAACAAATTTTTGCACTTAGCAAACAAAATTAAATATGCAGGCTACTGGATAACTTCAGTGGAGTGAGTTTCCCCTGTTTCCTTATCCACCAAAGTAAAGGAGTAAAGAGTAAAAGTAAAGTTAAGAGGCCGAATGGAGGAGGCTCGTTCTTTATCCTCGCGCTGCACATGCTCTGTTTAACAGTTTTCTCGCTAATGAGACGTTCATTTTTTCCATTTACAAAGTCCGCCATGGTCGACAAGGTTGCGGAGTAGGTAGTACTGTTCCCTCACAGCAAGAAGGTAGCTGGTTCGAGCCTCGGCTGGGTAAGTTGGCGTTTCTGTGTGGAGTTGGCATGTTCTCCCCGCGTTAGCGTGGGTTGCCTCCAGGTGCTCCGGTTTACCCCACATGACCAAAGATATGCTGTACAGGTGAATTGGGTAAGCTAAAATTGTCCGTAGTGTATGTGTGTAAATGAGTGTATGGGTGTTTCCCAGGGATGGATTGCAGCTGGAAGGGTATCCGCTGCGTAAAACATGCGCTGGATAAGTTGGCAGTTCATTCCGCTGTGGCGACCCCAGATTAATAAAGGGACTAAGCCGAAAGAAAATGAATTAATGAATTAAAGTCCGCCATGTAAATAGCAAATGCGCCATGGCGCGACACAACTGACTCTTAAAAGGAATGGGAGATGAGACTCTGGGCTCTATTTTGACGACCCAGGCGCAAAGTGCAAAGTGCGAGGCGCGAGGCGCGTCAGAATCCACTATTTGCTATTTTTCACTTTGGCTGATTGTTTAATGCCTTTCTACAACCCTGTTTCAAAGTCATCTGGTGAGATACTCTTTTAAATACGGTACTAGGACGGTCTCATGTGTTAGCTGTGGCTAATGTTTACCTTAATGCTGAATGATCAAAGGGAAGGCCCTTTTCTTTTGTCCAGTTTTCTCCTGTTTTGTGGTTAGTTATGGAGGGTAGAATTGTATGCTTTATTTATGGAACTTTATTTTTGGTATAGGTAAGAAGTTTAATAATAGGTAGCGTACCTTGTTTTGTTTGTTGTTTTGGCCTTTTTGTTCCCTGATTCTGATATTGATCTTTTTGTTTAATAAATCTGTTACCCCTTTTAACAACTTGGCCTGTGTGTGTGTGCTTGGGGAGCAGGAACGGGGACTCCGAGTGACCTCTTTTAATAGTGGTCATCCTTAATCTTATGTGCGTAGCGGGGTGCATCCGCTACGTAACAAGGACGGAAAAATCCTCTTTGCGTCACGGCGCATGGTCTAACAGGGTTGAGCTTATTCTCTTAATGAGTTACAGGTGTGTTTTGAGAATAAACCAATCAGAGTCTCATCTCCCATTCCCTTTAAGAGCCAGTTGGGTCGGCCCATAGCAGATTTGCTATTTATATGAGTTTGTAAGTGGAAAAACTGAACGCTTCACTAGAGAGAAAACAGTTAAACAGAGCATCAACAGCACGAGAATGAGAGATGAGCCACCTCGCTGTTTAATTTCGTTTTCACTCTCGTGGATGGGGAAAACGCACAGACATCCTTTAACATATGCATAATTAATTTTGTTTATTAAGTGCATTTGTTTCAAAACTATTTCTATGTTCAGTTCTAATTTCCAGCAAACGAATAAATGAACAATAATAACGAAGTGTGGCCAAAAAGTTATTTCCAAAAACACAAAGCCACCTGAGATGAAGGCAGTGGTTTTTATATTTATGTAGGCTAGAAACTTATTTTTTTGTAATATTTTAATATTTTAATTCTTTTTTATTTGTGAAGATATTTGCGCATTGCTGTACATACTGTGTGTAAGCGAGGCTCACAACTAACGCGCTCTGCACTGGACAACAGACCAGCTTTGATCTGATCTATTGAACAGTCTATTTAAGTTCCTGAAAACAGCAACGCGCCAGCAATGCACCTCAACACGCCTCCTTTTTTAGACCTATGGACGCACATATGAGCGCAAATGACTTTGCTATTTAAACAGCGTGGCGCAAAACGTCAAAACGACTCTAACGCCAAGCTGAAACTAGCTGTTACAACCTCTTTGATGTTAGTCTAGGGTAAAAGTAATAACATTTAAAAGGTGTGGTACTTTTACAAGATGATGGATGAAAGTAAAAGACACAAACAACAAAACATCAAGAATAATGCCCAAATATATATATATATATATATATATATATATATATATATATATATATATATATATATATATATATATATATATATATATATATATATATATATATATATATAAAGAAAAATATTTACAATAATAATAAAGTAACAAATTAAACAAAGTATCAAACAAAATTAGGTCAACTCAAGAGTAAGGGGACTGTGGGGGGCTGGTGAAGCCAAATATAACAATAAATAAAAAATAAATATAACAAAACAATTCTAACTCATAAGCAAACCCCTTACCTCGCTAGAAACATGAAAAGAAAAAGAAAAAAAAATCTTCAGCGCCGAGCGCCGTAACCTTACCTATTCTGAACTAAAACAAAACATACATAAGTGGCATTCACTTTTTACCTGGAGTTTAAAACAATGGATTGACTACGTGTATGTAAGATGGAAGTCGTACGACATCTTCCCTGTCCACCTTACTCTGAGGACAAAGTCAATTCTCAATAATCTCTTGTTTGTAGTTGTTTGTTGAGTTGTACCAAAAGTAACAAACAAACAATCGAAAATAAGATGTACAAAAAAATAGTTCAACATGGGCAGAAATAATACTAAATAATTTTATTCAAAGGAAAGTTCATCAAAATTAACGAATAACAAAATCATGTCGGCAAAAACACACAAAAACAGGATCAAAGAAAAAGCGCGCTGTCATCCGCCCTCTCTGGCGACCTTATATGTGACAGCGCCATGTCACCCAATGATGAGAGACTGGTCTCCTGACCAATCGGCTTCCGCGAAGGCGGACCTAGAGGATACGACAGGTAGAGATGGGGAGAGAGAAAGAGAGAGAGAAAAAGCAAAAATCCCACCAATATACGGCAACCGTAACACTAGCAAACAAGTCGCGTTGCGCCTTGCGCCGCATTGCGCCGGGTGTATGATAGGGCCCTTTAATTGGTTTAAAGCACGTTATGCTCAAAACACTCCTATAACTCATTAAGAGAAGAAGCTCAACCCTGTTAGACCATGCGCCGGGCCGCAAAGCTTATTTTTCCATCCATAAAATAGCAAAAGTGTATTTTGACATGCCATTAATGCTTTTGCGCCATGCGCTTTAGACTTTGCACTTTGTTAAAATAGAGCCCAAATTCTTTAAAAAGCAACTCATGAAGATATTTTGGTGTGAGATAAATACAAATATGCATTAGTATCTTTTAAAACCTTAATTTTAAATGAGGTTCAAGTGATTAATCAGGTTTTTTTTTAGACACTGAGATGTGTGATTTATTTCCCCATGTACTCACACAGGCGTTTTGAAACCCTGTGGCCTCTGCTGGAAAGTTTACAGTGGTAAAGTGCAGGCGCTCTCGCAGGAGCCCCAGGGCCGAGAAGAGATCAGGGAAGGAAGCTGTTATCAAATTCAGGCACTAATTCGGTAATGTCTCGCATGCATAACTCACTGTCTGACAGATGGATGGTTTGTTTGTGTTTGTGTAATGTGTGACAGAACGTTTAATGCGTCTACTACATTTTCCTCAGCGAGTTGCCCAATATATTTTAATTACTGATGAGGAAGACATGAGGTGTTTGTATTGTATAAAGCTGATTCAGTCTGCCTGGTTAGACAACACCACTACTAGTACTGTTGTGTAGTGAGTACTGCAAACATGAATGAATGCAAGACTTTTTGGTCACATTTTAAGGTACAATTGCCATTATTTGGTGTTTAGCACTGTCGCCTCACAGTAAAAAGGTTGCTGGTTTGACTCCCGGCTGGGCCAGTTGGCATTTCTGTGTGGAGTTTGCATGTTCTCCCCGTGTTGGTGTGGGTTTCCTCTGGGTTCTCCGGTTTCCCCCACAGTCCAAACACATGCGCTATAGGGGAATTGGATAAACCAAATTGGCCATAGTGTATGAGTGTGTGTGTGAATGCAAGAATGTATGGGTGTTTCCCAGTGCTGGGTTGCAGCTGGAAGGGCATCACTGCCTAAAACATATGTCAAAATAGTTAGCAATTCATTCAGCGTGGCGTCATAAGGCACTAAGCTGCAGGAAAATTGATGAATTCCCAATATTGACAAACAAATAACTATAAGTTTTAGCTCAGTAAACTAATAATTTGCTGCTTATTTATAGTAATTAAAGTAGTAGTCAGGGTGTAGTAGTTTGGATTGTACAATAAGATCATGCAGAATATGTAGTTCATAAGTTTAGTCAATATCTTAATAATAGGCAGGTAATAAGCCAATGGTTAATATTGAGAGTTATTACTTAAGCTAAAGTGTCAGCAGCTTCATCAGACTCTAGATTTCCACTTTTTGGATAATAAAATGGTTAAAGTCTTACAATTATGCTTTTGATAATGAGCCACCATCTAGAACTAGGGAAACACTCTGGCCGATGTATAATATTGTTAACATTGAATGTTTTAGAATTGCATTTACATGACTTTTTCTGTCTGCACAGAGCCTCTAAGCCAGGGCCGGAGTGGGACTCCTTTTCAGCCCTGGAGTTTCAAGCCTCAGACCGGCCCACCTCAGTTCACGACTGACTATATTAAAATAAGGTCATTTCCAAATCAGTTTCTAATGACACTATCACGTCTTTTTTTGAGAAAACAGCTGCTTTAGAACTTCAAATGTTCAACAACCCTAACAGTATTATATGTCTTAACAATAAAAATGAAAACAATAAGTTACTCTAACGAGGATCGATCCCGGGTCCACAGCGTCTTTTTCTAACGTGCTAACCGCTGGACCACAATAGCTGCATTCAGAAAGGAGACACAACTGAGTTTTATAATCATTAAAATAGATGAAAAGAGAAGAGTTGCGGTAAAATAATGAATAAAAAGGCTGTGGTCAAGTAAATAAATAAATTTGAAAAGTGTGACTGCTGAGAGCAACAGATTCTGCAGCTTGGGACACCGGTCCTCGCGGCCAAAAAACGGACCGGCCCACCGGGAATTCTCCCGGTCCTCCCGATTAGCCAATCCGGGCCTGCTCTAAGCAGAAATTTGATATTTGGCACTGGCATACAACATACACTACAGTATACATACACTTGGCTATCTTTAAAACATAACAAACATTGCCTTATAAAAACTTGAGGCACAATCTGTGTATTTTTACACTAATTTGCGCACACCAAACTGCAAAACATACTTTAATTTAGATTTTTGTTTAGAACAGTCACTGCTGATAGAGTAAAAACAAAAATTGTGTGCTTCATGTTATGGGACCCATCTTGTTTTTTTTAAATGATATGTTTACTTTAGATGTATCTGAGAGTCCGCTGTTTACTATAATCATAGTTCTTGAATGTCTCGTTTTTATCCAGTGTTCAGTGTTCTGCACTCATTCCTGAGAGGAACATGGATATATTTATGTTTCTCTCCATGCATTATTTATAGATTACAGCAGGGAGTAAAGATGAGTACAGTATGATGCCATCTGTTTGGATGGATGGATGGATGGACGGCTGAGTAGGTAGATATATTGATGGGGTGATGGATAGATGGTTGAGTGGATGGATGGATTGATGGGTGGATGGATGATGAATTGATGGGTTGATGGATGTATGGATGAGTGGGTGTATGAATGGAGGATAGAATGATGTATGAATGGAATCAATTGGGTAGATGGATTGATGAATAGATGGATGAGTGTGTGGATGGATAGATGAGTGGATGGATTGATGGGTGGGTGGATGGATGGGTGGATAGATCGAACAATTGATGGATGGATGGAATGACAGATAAATGGAAAGATCTATCTATCTGATGGACAGAAACAATAGATGAATAAATTAAACAATTGATTGGATAAATGAAAAATAGATAAATGAGTAGATTAAAGTATGGATGAATGGAGGATAGAATGAGGAATGAATGGAATAATAGACGGATGAATGAATGAATGATGGATTGATGGATGAATAAAATATTAGATTTGATGGATGGATGGATGGATGGATAGAGGGAAGGATGAAAATATAGATGGATGATGGTTAGAATGACGAATGGAGGGAATAATAGACTGGATGGATGGATTGATAGATCAAATATAAGAAATAATAATAATAGCATAGCAGTAGGTAGTGGTGTCGCCTCACAGCAAGAAGGTCGCTGGTTCGAACCTCAGCTCAGTTTGCGTTTCTGTGTGGAGTTTGCATGTTCTCCCTGCGTTCGCGGGGGTTTCCTCCGGATGCTCCGGTTTTCCCCACAGTCCAAAGACATGCGGTACAGGTGAGTTGGCTAGGCTAAATTGTCCGTAGTGTATGTGTGGATGTTTCCCAGAGATGGGTTGCGGCTGGAAGGGCATCCGCTGCGTAAAAAAACTTGCTGGATAAGTTGGCGGTTCATTCCGCTGTGGCGACCCCGGATTAATAAAGGGACTAAGTCGACAAGAAAACGAATGAATAACAAATTTGATGGAAAGATAGATGATGTTGTTTTCTAGAGAGAAGGAGAACAATAAAAACTATCTGTCTGTACGCCTGACCGTCCATCTGTCTGTCTATCGGCCTGTCCGATGGATGGATGGATGGATGGATGAATGGGATAATTGATTTGGTGAATGGATGGATTGATGGGTGGGTGGAAGGATGAATAAATGGATGGGTGGATTGATTAAAATAGATGGATGTGTTGATAAAAATGGAAGGGTGGATGGAAGATAGAATGATGAATGAATGGATTAATAGACTGGATGGATAGTTGGAACCATTGATCAATGGATGGAGTGTCGGATCTGATGGATGAATGGAACGATGGTTATAATAATAGACCGCATGAATAGATGGAACAATTGATGGATGGAATGACAGATTTGATGGATGAATGGAAAGATGGTTGGATTAATAGACTGGAGAGATGGACAGACAGATGGAACAATTGATAGATGGATGGAATGACTGATTTATGGATGAATGGTAAAATGGTTGGAATAATAGTCTGTAGATGGATAAATGGATAAATAGATGAAACAATTGATTGGATTGATGGAAAATAGAATGATGGATGAAAGGATGAAAATATAAAAGGATGACTAGATAGATCAATGAATGGATGGAATAATAGACTTGATACATAGATATATTAATTGATCAATAGATGGCATGAAAGATTTGATGGATGAATGGCAAGATGGTTAGATTAATAGACTGGAGAGATGGACAGATAGATAGAACAATTGATAGATGGATGAATGGAAAGATGGATAGATTAATAGACTGAATGGATGAGGGGAAGTTTTAAGAATTGATCAATAGATGGAATGACAGATTTGATGGATGAATGGAAAGATAGTTATAATAATAGACTGGATGGATTGAAGGATAGACGGAACAATTGATCAATGGATGGAGTAACAGATCTGATGGATGAATGGAGCGATTGATGGATTAATAGACTGAATTCATAGATGGAGAGACGGAACAATTGATCAATGGATGAAATGACAGAACTGATGGATGAATGGAACGATGGTTAGAATAATAGACTGCGAGGATAGATGGAACAACTGATGGATGGAATGACAGATTTGACGGATGAATGGAAAGATGGTTAGATTAATTGACTGGAGAGATGGACAAATAGATGGAACAATTGATAGATGGATGAATGGAAAGATGGATAGATTAATAGACTGAACAATTGATCAATATATGGAATGACAAATTTGATGGATGAATGGAAAGATGGATTGACGAATAGACAGAACAATTGATCTATGGATGGAATGACAGATTTGATGGATGAATGGAGAGTTGGATGGATTAATAGACTGAATTGATGGATGGAGAGATGGAACTATTGATCAATGAATGGAGTGACAGATCTGATGGATGAATGGAACGATGGTTAGAATAATAGACTGCATGGATAGATGGAACAACTGATGGATGGAATGACAGATTTGACGGATGAATGGAAAGATGGTTAGATTAATTGACTGGAGAGATGGACAAATAGATGGAACAATTGATAGATGTATGAATCGAAAGATGGATAGATTAATAGACTGAATGGATGAGGGATAGACTGAACAATTGATCAATAGATGGAATGACAAATTTAATGGATGAATGGAAAGATGGATTGACGAATAGACAGAACAATTGATCAATGAATGAAATGACAGATTTGATGGATGAATGGAGAGTTGGATGGATTAATAGACTGAATTGATGGATGGAGAGATGGAACTATTGATCAATAAATGGAGTGACAGATCTAATAGATGAATGGAATGAAGGTTAGAATAATAGACTGCAAGGATAGATGGAACAATTGATTGATGGAATGACAGATTTGATGGATGAATGGAAAGATGGTTGGATTAATAGACCGCATGGATGGATGGGTAAATGAAACAATTGATTGATGGATGGAATGACAGATTTGATTGATGAATAAAGAGATGGATGGATTAATAGACTGAAAGGATGGACAGATAGATGGAAGAATTGATCAATAGATGGAGTGACCGATTTATTGGATGAATGGAAAGATGGTTTGATTAATAAACTGGATAGATGAACATAGAGATGGAACAATTGATCAATGGATGGAGTGACTGATTTGTTGGATTAATAGACTGTAAGGATGGACTGATAGAAAGAACAATTAATCAGTGGATGGAATGACAGATCTGATAGATGAATGGAAAGATAGATGAAACCCATGTTTTCATAGATGGGTAGAAAAAAATAAAACAATACAATGAAACTAAGGTGAATGGATAGATATATGGTTAGTAAGCACCTGGCAACCACTCTTAACACAATAGCAAAGCAACTACCATTCACCTTTTTTCTAAAAAATTAACAATCTAAGACCTGAGATCTGTGGCTTATCTGCACTGGCAGCTTAGACATGACCACAGCCCACATTTTTCTTCAGCTGTAAAGGAAAATGAACACAAACCTCAGTAATATAAGCAGAGGACAGTCAGCCTCAGCAGTAATTCAGCTTATATAATAGTGCTGTGTAAGAGGATGTGTATGTAAATGAATGCTGAGCAGCTATGCTGAGATATCTGATGGCTCATTCAGTACTGTATAAAGTCATAGTGTTGATGTGAAGATTGACGATTGGAAGTTTTTGCACTACAGTCATTAAAAAGTTAGATGAAACATTTATTTACTCTATCCATTATTTACACATTTCTATAGGGCGAAGAAAGTAAAGTTAGAAAGGAGCTGAAAATGAAAACGCAGAGATGTGTAGAGATGACAGAAGAGCAGGAGAAGAACAAAGAGCTCTGAGATTCAGTTCAATACCTCTTCAGTGTCCTTTGAAACACTTCACTGGAGTAAAGAAGAGGGGATGAGATGAGATACTTTCAGAAATGTGCTGCAGTGGAGATAAAAGGAGATGGTCTGCAGCACATCAACAGCTCTGAAGCTTTAGGTGAACCAATCTCAACTTGTCTAAGAATCTAATAATCCAAAGAAATGAATAGATGGTCCACAAATCCATTCATTTTTCATCCATTTGTACATCCATCCATTTTTTTATGCATTCATTCATCTGTCCATACATCCAAAAGTTCCATCCATCCAGTTTATATGTCTATCCATCCACCCATCCATCCATCCATCCATCCAAACAATAATTCTAGACTGAAGAAATGAATGGAATGATAAAGGGATGAAACAATAGATTTGATAGATTTGATAGATGTTTAGAAGGACAAATGGATGGATGAATGGAGAATATTATAATGAATGGATGGAATAATCCATCTAGTCTGTAATTCCATTCGTCCAGGCCACACATTCATTCATTTCTTTTATCTACCATCCATTTTATCATCCATGCATCCATCCATTCATGCAATAGTTCCATCCATTCATTCAGTTCATACATCCATCCATCAAATTCACACAACCATCTATTTTTCATCCATAAATCCTAAAGATCCATCCATCCAGTCCACACATTCATCTATTTTTTCATCCATCCATCCAGTCCACACATCCATTTTCATCCATCCATTCATCCATCCATCCATTTTTTATCCATCCATTCATCCATCCATACATCCAGTAGTTCCATCCATCCAGTTCACACATCCATCCACTTTTATCCACCCAAGTCCTCACATCCATTCATTTTTCATCCATCCATCCATCCAAAAAATAGTTCTAGACTGAAGAAATGAATGGAGGGAGGATAGAATGATAAATGGATGGAACAATAAATTTGATGGATGTTTAGAAGGACAAATGGATGGATGAATGGAGAATAGAATGATGAATGGATGGAATAATGCATCTAGCCTACAATTCAATCCATCCAGTCCACACACTCATTAATTTCTTTCATCTACCATCCATTTTTCCATCCATTCATCCATCCATCAAATCCACACAACCATCAATTTTTTTGTCCATACATCCAAAAGATCCATCCATCCAGTCCACACATTAATCTATTTTTTTCCATCCATCCATCCATCCATCCATGCAATCTGTGCATACATACAATACTTCCATCTATCCATGCAATAGTTCCATTAATCCATTCCTCCATCCATAAATTTTTCCATCCATGCATCCATCTATCTATCCTTCCATCCATCTATTTTTCGTCCATCCATTTATTTCATCCATTTATCCATCTTTCTAAGTAATAGTGCCATCCATCCATCCATACATCCATCCATCCATACATACATGCATCCAATTTTAATCTGTCCGTCCATCCACTTTTTTTATCCATCTATTATTCCAGTCCACACATCCATCCATTTTTTTTTCATCCGTCCATCTGTCCGTCCACTGCCTCAAATAAACCAATGAAAAGTCTGTAACATTCTGTCCTTTAGATCACATTCATACGCTTTTACCTGTGCTTTTATCTAAAAGTCAAACATAACAAGTTTGTCCTCTATAATAAAAACCGATCGCACACTCCAGCTCATGATCAGTGTTTCTCAGCTTGCTCAAATAATCCCCGTCCTTTAGGGTGAGCAACACTAATAGTGATGCTTGACTCAGAAGCACCACTAATTATGGATCAGACCCTCAAAGGTAATCTGCATTGGTGCAACACATCCTCCTGACTTATTAATAGACTCCAGTTCCTTTGCCCTATTTTCTTTTCCAGCTGTAAACTTTTGTGTGCCATTTTCAATCTCACATGTCAGTCTCTGCTTCGAGGTCGGGATGTTTTTTTCAGTCTCTACAGGCAACAGCTCAACTTTTACGGCTATGATATTCGTTTTACATTCATGCTTTTATCCAAAGTGACTTATTTGCATTCAAAGCATATAGACGTTATCAGTTCATGCATTTCCTGGAAATCAAATCCCATATTTGAAAGTCATGTTTGAAAGGAAGGTTTTGCCATTAGTTAATATTTGCACAGGTCTGTGTAAAGGCCAGTAAATGTGAGAGAATATCTGTCATTGCGCAGCCTTTATTGAAGGTCGTAGAGGATGCAGAATCAGCAGAGCAGAACACTGTGGATGACTGTAATTGTGTACAAGTGAGAGGGGCAAAGGTTTATTTGTTTGAGCACTGAAGAGTGTCTGTTATCATCAAGAACAGCCATTTCCAGCACTGCATCTCAGCAATGTTTTGCTTTTTTTTTTTGGACTCCGTGATGGGCTTGTTTTTTAAGCTGAGGTTTTAGTTTTAGAGAATACCATGGCCACAATTTAAAATGCACAGTATAGTGGTATTTTTTGCCCTCCTGTTTTTTTTTTTTCTTTTTGCCCTTCTGTAATTTACTTATTTATTTTTCTTCTTTTTTTAATTTTTGACTTCCTGTGATTTTTCTTTCTTTCTTTCTTTTTTTCCCTCCTGTGATTTTTATTTATTTATTTATTTATTTATTTATTTATTTATTTATTTATTTATTTATTTATTTATTTATTTATTTATATATTTTTCTTCTTTTTTTCTTTTCACCCTCCTGTGATTTTTTTTTTTTCTTTATTTTTAAAAAAAATTTTTTGCCCTCCTGTGATTTTTATTTATTTATCTATTTTTCTTTTTTTTCTTTTCGCCCTCCTGTGATTTTTTTTTTTCTTTCTTTTTTTGCCCTCCTGTGATATTTATTTATTTATTTATTTATTTATTTATTTATTTTTCTTTTTTTTGCCCTCCTGTGATTTTTTTTTTTTATTTTTATTTTTTATTTTTTTTATTTTATTTTATTTTTTTTACTTTTTTTGCCCTCCTGTGATTTTATTTATTTGTTTATTTCTCTTCTTTTTTCCTTTTTGCCCTCCTGTGATTTTTTTTCTTCTTCTTTTTACTTTTTTTGCCCTCCTGTGATATTTATTTATTTATTTATTTATTTATTTATTTATTTATTTATTTATGTATTTATTTTTCTTCTTTTTCTCTTTTCGCCCTCCTGTGATTTTTTTTTCTTTCTTTTTTTGCCCTCCTGTGATTTATTTATTTATCTTCTTTTTTTCTTTTAGCCCTCCTGTGATTTTTTTTTTCTTTTCTTTTTTCTTTTCTTTTTTTGCCCTCCTGTGATTTATTTAATTATTTATTTGTTTATCATCTTTTTTTCTTTTAGCCCTCCTGTGATTTTTTTTTTCTTTTTTTCCTTTTTGCCCTCCTGTGATTTTATTTATTTATTTATTTATTTATTTATTTATTTATTTTTCTTCTTTTTTCTTTTCTTCCTCCTGTGATTTTCTTTTTATATTTTTCTTTCTTTTTTTGCCCTTCTGTGATTTTTTTTTATTTATTTATTTATTTATTTATTTATTTATTTATTTATTTATTTATTCATTTATTTATTTTTCTTCTTTTTTTCTTTTCGCCCTCCTCTGTGATTTTTTTCTTTTTTTTCTTTTTTTGCCCTCCTGTGATTTTATTTATTTTATTTTTATTCTTTCTGCCCAAGCATTTCCCAAAAGAAAACAAGGAATTTTTCACAGTATTTCCTATAATAGTTTTTCTTTTGGAGAAAGTATTCTTTGTTTTTATTTCAGCAAGAATAAAAGCAGTTTTTATTGATAATAAAACAAACAAACATTTTAAGGTCAATAATATTAGCCCCCTTTAGCAATATTTGTTTTCGATTGTCTACAGACAAACCACTGTTATTTAATGACTTGCCTAATTACCCTAACTTGCTTAATTAACCTAGTTAAAGGTGCAGAAGGTGATCTGCCAAAATACTATCCGCTAGCATAATTTCTTTGAAACACAGTCCCTCCCCTGCTGTCCAAAGCCACGCCTCCTGAAATCACAAACGTGCACATTAAAGAGGAGAGCAGACAACCCACTAGAGGATGTCATTTGCCAGGTAGAAAACTTTATAGTACTTTATAATACTACAATTCTGGATGAAAACCTATTATATGTAGCACGTTTTCAGTTGTGTAGCAAGCAAAACTTGTCATAATGTGCAGTATTTCATGCATGCAAGGGTCACTGCTCTCACTCTCTCACATTCTTTGTCCTAAAGGACTATATGCTTAGGGGTTGGCCGGTAGTGTGCAGGAATTTCCTTTATTACTTAGCCATACTTGTATGCTATTTCTGACCGAATATTCAGAATAGCATGCTAAACAACATAAGGGGCGTGTATCAGGCTGTTATTGTTCAAAAATGAACCAATGTGTATATAAAAGCAACTTCAGCTCAGCAAGCTAGGTGGAATAGCAATATTTGCTGATGTTTTGTTGTTTAACTAAACATAAATCTACATCCTCTGCTGTAAAAGGACCTTATAATCTGAAAATAATCACATCAATCTATCGCCAGGATATTTCAGTGGCTAAACAACACTTCTGTGCATATAACCCTTTCATATCAACACAATCTACATCAGCTTTGCGTGCCTAAAATAAAGCATTTTAAAGCATAACATTACCTGTCTAATGCTGCGTTCACACCAGGCGCGAATAGACATCCTGCAGCGCGATACGCACGAATGGCACAGCACGAATGACACAAAATGCTTGAATGGCGTGGTGCGAATGGTGCGGGGCAAATTGAGCATTTTGTGCGTTTGACACGCTTAACGAGCGTTTCGCGTGAATCTCTCAAGTTCAAAAATCTGAACTTCAGTGGTCAGTTTCTGGAGGAGTTTAAGTTCACAGAGCTGGATGCACCTCTGAAAAGATGCAGTGGACTCAGACACGACCCTAAACGTATCCACGCTGTTTTTCAGTCTTCATAAACACTGTTATTTTCTTCCTAAAATCCATTAGAGCTAGAGTCACCAGGCAGACAGAAGCCCTGCCTATCACACGAATCCACTTCTGTTTTGAAGTGAATTTGACACGCAAATGAAGCTAATTTGACGCGCGAATGAAGCGAGTAAACGCAAATGTTCACGTGGCAATTAACGCGCGAATAGCGCGATTTATCCGCGCGTTCCACGTCTGGTGTGAACACAGCATAACAGAAATACATTAGCCCTGCGTTGTTCCTCCAGAGTGCAAAAGTATCTCCAATATTGATTCAGTATTATAACAAGTTGGGATTCAGCATTTATTTTTAGCGCTGTCTTTCTCCCAGAATATAAAAATACATATAAACACAATTATTTGCTTTAATCATTACTATTGGAATGTAAAAAGACTTTCAACCAGCACAGCAGCACGTGTAACTGAAGACAATCACCTACTGCACCTTTAAATGTGACTTTAAGCTGAATACTAGCATCTTGAAAAGATCTAGTCAAATATTATGTGCTGTCATGATGGCAAAGATAAAATAAATCGGCTATTAGAAATGAGTAATTAAAACTATTATGTTTAAAAAATGTGAAATGTGTATAAAAATATACAGGCAGGATATTCATTCAGGAGGGCTGATAATTCTGACTGTATTGCTGCTCTCTGGTGATCTGAAGTGCTTCTTTTACCCTCATTTGTAACTCACTTTGCATAAAAGCGTCTGCTGAACGAATAAATGTGGATGTCAGTTTTATATTGTACAGCTTCCCTGTGCCACTGAGCTGTTTTCAGTTAGGATGGCTTTTACGCAGGCATCTGACAGCCTGGCATTGACTCTATTTGCAGCAGAGCTATAAAGCTGTGTTCTGCAGTCGGCCAGCATTTGGCCTGTGCTGAGCTGATGTGTTTGCTGTTGGCCTGATGGGATTGTTGCTGAACAGATTGTGCAGGTGTAAGAGGAGACGTGGCTGCTGTCCAGAGACACACCTGAATGAACACACACACACACATACACACACACACACACACA
The DNA here is from genome assembly GCF_052040795.2 of Danio rerio. Lineage (NCBI taxonomy): Eukaryota > Metazoa > Chordata > Actinopteri > Cypriniformes > Danionidae > Danio > Danio rerio. Next base: position 51,073,913 of record NC_141033.1, on the reverse strand, counting down.
CACACACAAATGAGTCTTTATATCAGAGGCAGAGAGATTACTGCCTGAAGAAGATCATCAGAGCTCCGTTCGGCACTAACTTCGTTTCTGAACATCAGTCTGTTTTCGGCGTATAGCTTTTGTCCACAACATATGGTGCTATTCAGTTGCATGTAAGTAGACTTAAAGGGACAGTTCACCCAAAACTGTAAACTGTCATCATTTACTCATCATTCCCTTGTTACGAACCTGTTTGAGTTTCTTTATTCTGTTGAACACAAAGGAAGATAATTTGAAAAACGCTGAACACCAGTAACTAGGGATGTAACGGTATCAGAATTTCACGGTACGATAATAACTCTGTATGAATGGCACGGTACGGTATTTACTGAATAATTTACAGGAAAAACAAAACTAATGAAAAGACTCGAAAAAAAGTGCCAAAAGTGTTTATTTACCTTAGCACTGAACATATCAATGACATACAAATTAGCCATCTATCTGTAAGTTTCGAAACAGGAACTTCAATTTTTCCAATTTTAATAACAAAAAACTATTAATCCATATAAAAAAAATTAAGTTTCAATTTAGTATTGTTGAAAACTCATCACATTCAGCATTTCATCACTCACTCGCTTGGATAGAGATGGGTTTTTTAAGGAAAATGATCATATAACTATAATCTGGTAAAAGCTGGGATCTCTGGGCATGTCCCCTGCAACAGAAAAAAAACCCTCTCATTTGGGACTGAGGTTTCTGGGACAGAGAGATATGATTTAGCCAAGGTTGACAGCAGTGGGTAACGTTGTGCATTGTCTTTCCACCACTTGAGAGGACAAGCCATGAGTGAGATAGAGGTCTCTTTGCGGTACAAGTCAATGTCTGCATCAATCTGAACAGTGTGCTGTGTTCTGCAGTCCTCATGACTGTTTTTAGTCGTATTCCCCGACTTGTATTTCACCACAGTCTGGCAGTGGCTGCATACTGTTTTTTTCTTTGTCTGTCACCTTTTCTCCTTTTTCATATCTTTTTAGAAAGAAACTGAAATGCTTCCACACATCCGATTTAAAACCCGCTTTAGGTTCGATCATTTCCAGCTCTTTTTCTTCCCTGCTACTAGCAGCACACTCTATTTCCGCATTACTGGATCTGTAGTGACAACAGACCGCAAAGGATGATGGCCACGCCTAGGCTGATGGGAATTGTAGTTCCCGCTACCTCCCGTTCGCTTCATTCGCCACTTTTGGGGTTGTTTTTATTAAAACAAATATAAGCATGCATAAAATAAATAATACTGCTATTAATAATCACATCATACAAATGCAGATTGTCATCAATAAACTGAAAAAGCCCACTGACAGGCATGGAGGTCATTTTAATTTAGAAAATAATCATTTTTGTAACATTTTAATCCGTTATTGTTTTCATCTGTAAAGCTATTTGTGTATTGCTCTACATCCTGTCTGTATTAAGTGTTTAGACCTGCATATGCTTAACTAATGTGCTCTGTGCTGGACTTTAGATCAGCTTTTTGGTCAATGGTGCAGTCTATTTCAGATCCTCAAAATAGCAACGTGCCAACAATAACACGCCTCTTTTATAGACCAGCACATTCATGAGCCCACAAAGTGTCGCAAATGGATTTGCTATTCAAACAACATGGAGCAAAACGTGAAAATAAGGTTGCGCTGGTCTGAAAATAGCAACAAATCGCGCCATACACGTCTTGTGCCTTATTGCGCCGTGTGTATGATAAGGCCCTAAATATGAAACTGATAATAATAATAATAATTTTTTAATACATTTATTTTAAGGATTTTTTTAAATGCACAAAGACATTACTTTCAGTTAAAACATTTTCAGCATAAGTTGCTCCTTATTTTTCTCTTTTCAAACTTAAAATCCAGCTGTTTCGTAGATATTTTGTGAAATGTTTTTAAAAATGTAAACTTTTTTTTTTATCCATTTTTATAATGATTTTAATCCCCATTTTATATCTTGTTTCATATTTGCTTTAGATACAGGGCGCTTTGAATTCCAGCTCTTCATCTTTAAAGCTGGCCTAGCTGTTTTACCTGGAAATGAAAGTCTGATGTAAGTGCTGGAATATTTCCTTAATTCTCATCTTTTTTTTTTATTGCTTTCCCAATACGACTATATTATGAAAGTAATGGCATGATTTATGCAGTGCTGATGTAGTGCAGAGGACGATCTCTGTGTTTTCCCTCAGAGCTTCAGCGTTTACACACAGACAGTCACTAGAATAAGAAACCTCCCCTTACATTAGCTGATAATGAGGATTATTGCTCTTTTGTGTTCATACAGAGTCAGCGAAACATCCAGTTCAGCAGAGCCACACACTTTAGCACTCATATAGTATGTGAAGCCTTAACAGATTCATCCCAATGGTATGAAAGGACAATTCAGAAAATCGTGGCTCAGTTTTTTGAAAACGACTGAAGTAAAGCACATTTTCTCTACTTTCACCTGAATGACACACACACCATTTCTTTCTTTATAGAATGGGCTATATGCACAGCTGGTGTTTTTCAGCCACCAATAAACTTATGGTCAATGGTTAATGTGACTTTTTAATTTCATAAGGTTGCTTTTACAGCATCCATGTTGTAATGTAATTATAATATAATCAGTTGAATAGACTCGTTTAGTTGTTCAGGCATAAAACAAGATACAAGACTGTTTAATGCAGCAGGAGCAGCAGACGTGTACAGAAACTCCATTGAAAATACTGGGGTGAAATACATTTTTATATTTTAAAGACATGGTGCAGAACAATGTCTTTTAATGCAATCATTATTGCCCAGGCTGATACCCACTTTATATCATATCTCAATCAGGTATTGAATATCATTGATTTTTAAAGAAATCAGATCTTAAACGCTGAGATTTTGTAATGGCATGACTGTTCACAGCGTTTTAGCTGGCTTCCTGAAAATTAAAAGTCTTTGTGCGTTTACGCCATTATTATTGCCAGATATAAAGAGAGAATTCTGACTTTTCAACTTGCAATTATGACTTTTTGTTTTAGATTTCAGACTTTCAAAATAAAAAATTAAAGGCCGACATCAGTGACAGGTCAGTATAGGACATAAAAAAATGTGCAATCTTAAAAGCATCTGAGAACTATGGAAGGCAGTTCCCGCCACTGAAAAAAAAAATGTTATTGTTAATCTCATAATTGCGTGATGCAAACTCGCAGTTCTGACCAAAAAAGTCATTGTGAGCAATACATTTTGAGAAAAAAGTCTGAATTCTGAGATAAAAAGTCACAATTGTGAGTTAGAAAATCAGAATTTTGAGAAACAAAGCCGCAATTATTTACTTATAAACAAAGCCAGAATTATTTCTTCATATCTCACTATTCTGAGATAAAAAGTCGCAATTGTGAGTAAATGTCTGAATTTTGAGAAATAAAATCATAATTGTGAGTTAGAATGTCAGAATTTTGAGAAATAAAGCTGCAGTTGTAAGTTAAAGAGTTATCAAGTCAGAATTCTCAGTTTATGTCTCGCTATTCTGAGATAAAAAGTCACAATTGCGAGTAAGAAAGTCAGAATTTTGAGAAACAAAGCCGCAATTGAGAGTAAGAAAGTCCAAATTTTGAGAAATAAAATCATAATTGTGAGTGAGGAAGTCAGAATTTTGAGAAATAAGGCCACAATTGTAAGTAAGAAAGTTAGAATTTTGAGAAATAAAGCTGCAATTGTTAGTTAGAGAGTTTTAAAGTCAGAATTTTCTCTTTATATCTTGCTATTCTGAGATGAGTCACAATTTTGAGTTAGAAAGTCAGAATTTTGAGAAACAAAGCCGCAATTATTTAAGTATAAATAAAGTCAGAATTTTCTCTTTATATCTCACTATTCTGAGATAAAAAGTCACAATTGTGAGTAAGAATGTCAGAATTTTGAGAAATAAAATCATAATTGTGAGTAAGAAAGCCTGAATTTTGAGAAATATAGCTGCAATTGTGAGTCAGAATTCTCTATTTATATCTCACTAATCGGAGATAAAAAGGTCCCAATTGAAAGTAAGAAAGTCAGAACTTTGAGAAATAAAACCATAACTGTGTGCAAGAAAGTTAGAATTTTTGAGAAATAAAGCTGCAATTGTGAGTTAGACAGTTATAAAGTCAGAATTCTCCCTTTATATCTCACTATTCTGTGATAAAAGTCACAATTGTGAGTTAGAAAGTCAGAATTCTAAGAAACAAAGCCGCAATTATTTAATTATAAATAAAGCCAGAATTCTCTATTTATATCTCACTAATCGGAGATAAAAAGGTCCCAATTGAAAGTAAGAAAGTCAGAACTTTGAGAAATAAAATCATAACTGTGTGCAAGAAAATCAGAACTTTGAGTAATAAAACTGCAATTGTGAGTTAAAGAGTTATAAAGTCAGAATTCTCTCTTTATATCTTGCTATTCTGAGTTAAAAAGTCACAATTGCGAGTAAGAAAGTCAGAATTTTGAGAAACAAAGTTGCAATTGTTGAGTTAGAAAGTTTGAATTTTCTCTTTATATCGAGCAATTCTCAAATAAATTCTTTGTGACTCACAATTGCGATTTTTATTTTTATTTTTTCCCTCAAAATTCTGACTTTCCAACTTGCAATCGTGACTTGTTAATCACATAATTGCGAGATATAAAGAGAGAATTTTGACTTTATATCTCACAGTTGCTAAATTTTCACAGAATTCTGACTTTTCTTTCTTAAAATTGCAAGTTTATTGCCCAAAATTCTGACTTTGACCTTTTTTATTTTTTATTCAGTGGTGAGAACAGGCTTCTATAGTTCTCAGATCATTTTAAGATTGCAGATCTCCTACACTGACCTGGTACTGATGTCGGCCGGTCAGTGGTCAGTTTAATTGGATCCTCAGAGACGGTCTTTCTCTCACACGCTTAGAAAATATTATAGATTTCTGTCAAACCTAGCAATTAAAACGCAGTCATAAGATAATAAGTTAGTTTCTTCACCCCGATGGATAATTTCGTAGGCGGTTTCCTGTTTTAAAGGAACTCTGCGCTCCACAGCTATCAGATATTGATCCCTGGAGGGAAGTAAATGGTTATCAACATATGTTTCAGTCAATATAATAGATTAATACTCTGATAACACGCTGTGGCATTTAAGTGAAATGTTTTACTGTGAAAATGACTAATTAATCCCTTAATGAGAGATGCTGTCAACAAAACCATGCAGAGTGATTCCCGACTGCTTCGCTGATGTACTAATTAGCAGGTTTTTTTATACTGAAGAAAAGCAATTACTTTTTATTTAACATATGGGACTTTTGGAGTCTTTAGGAGTGAATTCCTTCGCTTTTTTTCTGACTCTACATGATGTGAATTCTTGCTAGGTCCACATGTTGTTCTAACTAGTCTCCCAGAATGGATATTTTCATATTGAACAGTGTTGCAGATTTAGCTTGCTTTATGGTATGAATAAATGATGTGGTTGCTATTACAGGATTATAATTTTGCTGTTAGCTGACTTTATTTATGCAGCTGCTGTTGTTTTTTTGGGCACTGATATTTAAGAGTTATGATTTATTAATGATGATCTGACTATTTTTTTTGCTATGTTCTAACCTTATTAATAATAATAATTCCTTACATTTATGTAGCGCTTTTCTGGACACTCAAAGCGCTTTACACAATGGGGGAGATCTCCTTATCCAGCCCCAGTGTGCAGCATCCACCTGGATGACGCGACGGCAGCCATTTTGTGCCAGACCGCACACCACACACCAGCTGATTGGTGGAGAGGAGACCGAGATGAAGCCAATTGGAATATTGGAATGGTTAGGAGGCCATGATGGACAGAGGCCAGTGGGCAGATTTGGCTAGGATGCCGGGGTTAAACCCCTACTCTTTTTCTAAGGACATCCTGGGATTTTTAACGACCACAGAGAGTCAGGACCTCGGTTTAACGTCTCATCCGAAAGACGGCGCTCACTGAGCAGTATAGCGTCCCCGTCACTATACCGGGGCATTAGGACTCACACAGACCGCAGGTTAGGCTCCCCCTGCTGGACTTACTAACACCACTTCCGGCAGCAACCTAGCTTTCCCATGTGGTCTCCCATCCAGGTACTTACCGGGCGCAGCCCTGCTTGGCTTCAGTGGGCGACCATGTGAGAGTTGCAGAGAGCTAGCTGCCGGCTAGAGAGAACCCAGTGGTTCTCAAACTGTGGTACGTGTACCACTAGTGGTACCCGGACTTACTTCTAGTGATACGCGGAGGAATCACTAAGTAATTATAGAAAAAATTAATACAATTTTAATCATTTGATGCGTACGATAACGCGGATGTGATCAAAATTGGCTGTTCTCTTAAAGACTATGATCAAAGCACTGTGCTTAAAATGTTTACTTTAGTGCATCGAGTCATCATCAGCTGCTAAAAATCAATCCATATAAAGCTGAACTAGAGAAAGAGGTGCGTGGTGCTTGCAGAGCAGATACTAGAGCAGTGGTCCCCAACCCTTGGGCCACAGACTGGTACCGGTCTATAGATCAATTAGTACCGAACAATCATTTATTTTGGAATAAATAAATAAATAAATATATATATATAATTTTTTTTTTTGTGAATACTGTAAATATTGCAATATATTTTTATGATTTAATATTACTGTATTAGTAAAATTTTTGTCAGAAAGACTTGTCTTGTCATGGACCAATCTTTTCACCAATGAGGTGAATCACAACATTACACTTTTATTTTGAAGCAAAATAGCTTATGAAAATAAAACAAAGACACAAGACTTTGAGCTTTTCTGCCTTTAGAAAAAAGAAAATCTGTTTTTAATAGTTGAATTTTTTCATGTATATTTGCTCTTTTTAATTATGTATGAGACCCTGATTGTTGCTCTGACAACTTATGAAGTCAAAACATTTAATTCTGCAGTTTAACAACATTATTTTTATTGACATTTGCAGTGGTTTGAACCATTTAAAAAAAAAAAGAGATTTCTTTTAATGAATCAGCTCTTAAACCAATTATGTATCATAATTTACATGACCAGGCCAGATATTGTTTCCAAGCACAAAGCACAGCAGTCACAAACTATAGCAAACTGTTAATTAATGCACATTTACAGGGCTGTTAATTTAACACTGTTAATTTGTTATGTTTTCTCAGAGATGGAAGGGCATCCGCTGCATAAAAACTTGCTGGATAAGTTGGCGGTTCATTCCGCTGTGGCGACCCTGGATTAATAAAGGGACTAAGCTGACAAGAAAAATGAATTAATTTGTCATGTTTGTTGTATTATTTAAAGATAAAAAGATAAAATTTTTAAAATGAAGAACAAAAACTGAAAGGAATTTGCACTAATGTATTATTTGTCAACCTGTGAAACTCTCATTGGATCTTTAAAACACTAATGTGGTGAAAATATATATGAAATTGTGAGCTAAAGCACAAAATGGTGAAACATATCAACTGTTATTGTTAATTCTGTTAGAGATTTCGTAATTTAACAATAGTATAAACCACAATTAGTAACAAAATCAAATGTTCCCTGTCACATTTAAGCACTTATTTTACCTATGTATTTATATTTGCTGATAAAGTCTAAACAACATTGCATGCAATAAATATAATATGGAAAATTAATTCCTAATATGCCAGCACGGTTGCCTCACAGCAAGAAGGCAACTCTGTGGAGTTTGCATGTTCTCCCTGTGTTGGCGTGGGTTTCCTTTGGGTGCTCCGGTTTCCCCCACAGTCCAAACACATGCGGTGTAGGTGAATTGGGTAAACAAAAACTTGGCTGGTGTGTGTGTGTGTGTGTGTGTGTGTGTGTGTGTGTGTGTGTGTGTGTGTGTGTGTGTGTGTGTGTGTGTGTGTGTGTGTGTGTGTGTGTGTGTGTGTGTGTGTGTGTGAACGAGAATGTATAGGTCTTTCCCAGTGCTGGGTTGCAGCTGGAAGGGCATCGGCTGTATAAAACATATGCCATAATAGTTGGCGATTCATTCCGCTGTGGCGACCTCTGATAAATAAGGGACTAAGCCGAAGGAAAATGAATAATTCCCAATATAAAAGGTTGAGCTAAAGTAAAATTAAGCATTTAAGGCAATGTCGTTTTTCAATAGTTTCATTTTTAGAAGTTGCAGTAATGCAAACTGATGATCGTGCTTAGAGCTTACAGTATGACTGTCTGAAATCATAACTTTTATTTAAAGATTAAATGATGTGTTTTGCTTCCCAAACCTGACTTTAGCACTCTTTAACAAACACTAAATGCTTCATTAATGCACAATTGACCGTCAGATAAATGTGCAGTGTGTGTGTGTGCTGATGATAAGTGAACATGCTGTACTGTACCTGCATCTGTGTGTGTGTGTCTCAGAGCTGACTCTGCCGCCCGCTCTTCACAGAATGACACTGAATCAATAGACTTCCCCAATGCTCTCCACAGATCTAACAGCCCCTCCAGAGACGCACTGTCATTTAATCGCGCTGGTAATTATAAACAGCAACTTTCAGGGTGAATCCTGACAACTTAGTGATAGATGCAACCATATGTTCTGCGCTGCCCAAACAGCGTCAATAGAGGAGAGAGAGAGAGATTTATTAGCTAGACTCATCTTTTTTTCATCAGCATTTCTTTCTTGTTGTTCAGAGCCAAGTCAAAATATATTAGCATGATGTGATTGGAGCATGCAACAACCAAATGTGACCCTGGACAACGAAATCAGTAATAGTCAATAGCCAAAAATACCTTGTTTAAGGAAAAAATGCTAGAATTTTTCGCAATTTATTAGAATATGACATGAAGATCATATTAGCCAATTTGCTACTGTAAATATTTAGAAACAAATTGATTAGTTATATGCATTGTAACTTAATTTGGACATCTTTTTGAAGGGCTCATATTTTACCCCGTTTTCAAGATTTAAGATGCAGTGCTTCTGGAAATTATTCATAGCGCTTCACTTTTTCCACATTATTTTTATGTTACAGCCTTGTTCCAAAATGGATTTGAAATTGTTGCAAATTTATTAAAATTTAAATACCTGAAAAGTCACATGTACATCAGTATTCACAGCCTTTGCTCAATACTTTGTTGATGCACCTTTGTCAGCGATTACAGCCTCAAGTCTTATTAAATATGATGCCACAAGCTTGGCACACCTGTCTTTGGGAATTTTTGCCCATTCCTCTTTGCAGTACCTCTCAAGCTCTATCAGGTTGGATGGGAAGCTTCGGTGTACAGGCATTTTCAGATCTCTCCAGAGATGTTCAATAGGATTTAGGTCTGGGCTCTGGCTGGGACACTCAAGGACATTCACAGAGTTGTTGTGAAGACATTCCATTGATATTTTAGTGGTGTGCTTTAGGTAATTTTCCTGCTGGAAGATGAACCGTCGCCTTTGTCTGGTAAAGAGCACTGTGAAGCAGGTCTTCATTCAGGATGTCTCTGTACATTGCTGCGTTCATCTTTCCCTCTATCCTGACTAGTCTTCCAGTTCCTGCTGCTGAAACACATCCCCACAGCATGATGCTGCCACCACCATGCTTCACTATAGGGATGGTATTAGCCTGGTGATGAGCGGTGCCTGCTTTTCTCCAAACGTAACGCCTGGCATTCACTCCAAAGAGTTCAATTTTAGTCTCATGAGACCCGAGAATTTAGTTTCTTATGGTCTGAGAGTCCTTCAGATGCCTTTTGGCAAATTCCAGGAGGGAGTGTCTTCCGTCTGGTCACTTCACCATACAGGCCTGATTGGTGGATTGCTGCACAGATGGTTGTCCTTCTGTAAGGTTCTCCTCTCTCCACAGAAGAACGCTGGAGCTTAGACAGAGTGACCATTGGGTTATTGATCACTCAGCTTAGATGGCCGGCCAGCTCTAGGAAGAGTCCTGGTGGTTCCAAACATCTTCCGCTTACAGATGATGGAGGCCGCTGTGCTCATTGGAACTTTGAGAGCAGCAGAAATGTTTCTGTAACCTTCCCCAGCCTTGTGCCTGATGACAATCCTGTCTCGAAGGTCTACAGACAATTTCTTTGTCTTCCTTCCTTTGTGCTTTGACATGCACCGTCAACCCTGGGACCTTACATAGACAGGTGTATGCCTTTCCAAATCATGTGCAATCAGCTGAATTGACCACAGGTGAACTCTAATGAAGCTGCTGAAACATCTCAAGAATGATCAGTGGAAACAGAATGTACTTGAGCTCAGTTTAGAGCTCCACGCCAAAGGCTGTGAATACTGATATATATACTGTGATATACTGTGAATACATGTGATTTTCAGCTTTTTTTACTTTAAATAAATTTGCAAAAATTTCAAAAACTTTTTTCACATTGTCATTATGGGGGATTGTGTGTAGAATGTTGAGGAAATCAATTAATTTAATCCATTTTGGAATAAGGCTGTAACATATAAACAAATGTGAAAAAAGTGAAGCGCTATGAATACTTTCCGGATGCACTAAAATGTGTGCTTTTATACAGAAAAAACAGAAGCCTTGTTAATCCACACCACGATCATCATCAACACAGTCATTGTGGTGTGTTTCAAGGCAGAGGATGATTGATTTTGCCATGGTGGGGGTTGATAGTTCAGGAAATTGGTCTTTTGTTGAATAACGATACTCCAACATGAGTGAATACTGCATTTGGCACATAAAAAAAGTAAATTGGTTTGAGAACTAATCAATAAAAATGTCATTTCCAGGCAGTTTGATTAAAGGACAGCTGCATAGTTCCTGTCCCTGATCTCCCCCAAATAAGTTAAGATGGTATGCTCCGTCCACAGTCACAGAGGAATGCTGGAGGGGTTGCGGGAATGTGGGTAATCACGCACATATATTTTGGGAATGTCTGAAGATGCTTGCATTTTGGCAAGGGGTACAGAGAATGAAAATTATGCAGATAGATCTACCTTTGACTCCCCTGTTTTTCTTGCTTGAAGGGATACCCCAGGATATATAATAAAAACCAGAGATATTTACTACATACTTTTACTAAGTGCAGGAAAGAGCATAACAACAATAAATTGGAAGAAGCCACACCCTCCAACAATAGTACAGTGGATAAAAAAAACTGAATGTATATTTAGAATGGAGTATATGACTGCTCAACCTCAACTAAAACAGGATATTTTTAAACAAAGATGGGCACCTGTTACGTTGTATCTGAATCGGACATAGTATTTCTAGCTCCCTTGAAACTGAAAATATTATATGTTTTTTTTTTGTATTTTATTTTTATTTACATCTGTGGCTACTGTCGTTTTATTTTTTCTTTTAATAATTGCTGCTGTCACTGAATGTTCTGTTCTGTAAAATGCTTAAATGTATAAAAATAAAGTAAAAAAAAAAAAGATGGTATGCTTCAATATTCGATTTAGCAATTAGGAACATTTCTGTGGAATGTCTTAAAGGGACAGGTCACTTGAAAATGATCATTTCCTCATTATTTAACTACACAAAAGTGGTTTTCTTATGAATTTATTTCTTCAGTTGATGACAAAATAAGATAATCTGAAGAATGTTGGGGAAAAAGAAGCCACAAAGAAACTCAAACATGTTTAGGACCAATGGAGGACGAGGAGATTATTACAGAATTGTTATTTTGGGGAGGTGACACGATGGCTCAGGTGTTAGCATTGTCACCTCACAGCAAGAAGGTTACTGGTTCAAGTCCCGGCTGGATTAGTTGACGTTTCTGTGTGGAGTTTGCATGTTCTCTCCATGTTGGCATGAGTTTCCTCCGGGTGCTCCGGTTTCCCCCACAGTCCAAAGACATGTGGTATAGGTGAATAAATCAGTGTGTGTGAATGAGTGTGTATGGATGTTTCCTAGTTATGGGTTGCAGCTGGAAAGGCATCAGCTGTGTAAAACATATTCTGAATAAGTTGGTGGTTCATTCCACTGTGGCGACCCCAGATTAATAAAGAGACTAAGCCATAGATCTCAAACTGGATACCTGAAGGGCCGCAGCTCTGCACAGTTTTGCTCCAACCCTAATTAAACACAGCTGATCCAACTAATCAGCAGGTGTGAGTTGAAAGTGGTTTAAGTTAAACCATGCAGAGCTGCGGCCCTCCAGGAATTGATTTTGAGACCTTTAAATTGTAATCTTAAGTTTAATTGTAATGGAACTATCTTATATTAAACTCTCCTGTGTATCCTGAGTTAAATATTGTGTTCCTGTTACCTGCTTTGATTAATGCTGTGATTTAATTTCATGTGATCAAAAGGCCTTCTGTTTGAGTAGTAACGCTTTGAATTGGACTCTAGAGAAGAAGGGAAGATCAGTCTGGGTAAGCTGATGAATGAAGTATCATGTCCTCCCTACAGCAAAATGGGTTTAAGTGTTTTTGTCAAGGGCACGGATCTGTAATCTCAATCACTCTCTTGTTCCAGGGCAAATCTTTCTTACAAGTGAATTTTCAACCTTTGTTTATTACTACTACTGCATATGTATGTAGGAATGTATTATCCAAAATATGCAATGCTATCATTATCCATTCATTATGCAGATGTTTATATATTTATATGCAATAACATACATGGCATCCAATGTACTCTGGCTTTATTCATAGCTCTAAAGTACATTCCTTCTTATATGCAGTGGTGTAAAGTAACTAATTACAATTACAAATTACTGTAACTGATTAGTTTTTCTTAGCAATTGTAATTAACTAAGTAGTTTTATAAATATGTACTTACACTTTTCCTTGAGTACATTTTAGTGCAGTATTAGTACTTTTACTCCACTGCTTTCCTTCAACCTGCAGTCGCTGCTTAATTATTTCTTGTCTATGAGGATTAGAAAAATCAGTCCTGTGATTCCTGTCCCATCATATCCCACATCTAAGGTAAATCCCCTTAAAATGAACTACCTCAAAACATGGGCGTTTTTATAATCGCAGCAAACTGTGTGGAAGCATTAAAAGTTTACAAGAAGATTTCCAAAATCTTTACACACATTGACCCAGAGCCTGTTTAGATGCATGTCTATGATGAGAAGATGACAGATGTTTACTGTATGATGATTAGGGCCAGACAGAATCTGCAGACATTCTTTGCTATTTCTGCAGAGAATTTGGTAAAAAAAAATGTTTTTTGAACTTTTGTTTATTGTTTTCAATGCCAATTTAAATCCAATTAGATCCTCATATTTGGCAAACAAACAAACCAAGTCTCTCATATAATATATCTAAAAAGACAGGAAATATTACTCTACAAACTGTATTGTAAATAAATCAAATGAAAATCTTCAATTTTACTATTATTATATCACAATAATATTAGTGAAATTGATTTAAAAACTGAATAGATATAAATGTACACACAATTACACAAGTAAATACATAGAATCAATGATAAGCTAAAAATCTGCAGATTTCTGCGTGCGCAGATTTCGTGTGGGCCTAATGATGACGGAAATATACCCAGCAGACACAAGACGTCAACATGACGTCAGATTGACGCTGTCCCCTAATGACGTGGGGACGTTGCATTTTGTTTGAAAATGAAAATCAGGTTTACATCAGAACCCAACGTCAGGCCCTTGTCAGTGTCCAACGTCTAACCTAAAATCAATTAAATATCGACGTTTAATGATGTCATAGCTTGATGTTGTGTGGAGGTTACCACTGACGTCTATTAGACGTTGGATTTTGGTTGCCATACTTAACAAATAAATGTCAGTATTTGACATCAATATGACGTTTGTTTAAGATGTTAGCTCGACGTTGGACTTTCTAACAACCTAAAATCAACCAAATAACAACGTCATTTATTGTCGTTATTGGACATCAATATAACATTGTCTTTAGACACTGGCTAGACTTGAATTTTGAATGTCAGAACCTAACTCCAACCTAATATTAGCATCTTGTGACATTGTGTGCCTGCAAGGCCATAACTAAATGCACCACAGAATGTTGTGTTTACACACATGCACAAATGACATGTAATGCATCAGCTTTTGACAGCATAATACTCACCACTTATTACTCTTGGGTACTTTTGAAAGCTCTACTTTTTACTCATACTTAATATTTAAAACAGATACTTTTACTCTACTTGCACTTCATTTTTAGTGAAGTAATGATACTTTTACTTGAGTATGATTTTTCAGTACTTGTTCCACCACTGCTAATATTAATACTCAAACTTTTACCGCAAGATGGGACGCAGTATTATTTGACATTAGTGACATCAAATCTCTTTAAATTCTAGACATGAGCTAGAAAATGCTAAATCATGCATATGTTGCAGAGGGGAATATATTCAATGCATAACCATTTAAATGACATTTGTAAGCACTCAAGTCAATTAGACTCCTTAGTTTTTAGATTTAAATGTTATTAGTCTATTTTTGCATGCAGCTGAAGTTATTACAGACAGAAATGAGAGTTTTAAACAGTAAAAAAAGAGCAGCGTTTGCATTTGGCGTTCTGCTGAACGCTTTATTGTGTGTTTCACAGAAAGAAAGGTGAATATAAGGGGCCGTAATGATAATTTCCCACCATTCCATTAAGTAGATGATGTTCATTTGGATTAATCAGTAGCCTACTTGGTTAGAGCAGTAAAACTGTAATGCAGAAGTATGACCTGACATTTCAGAGATCTCATTTTTGTCGAATGGCACTCTGGATTTTAAACATGCCAGTCACTGGATTCAAACTCATCTATTACTGAGTCAGGAGGAGGACACACACTTGGCAATAGAGATGCTGTCCAGAGGTAATTATGCCATCGATTAATTGTCAGTAAAAACAGACCCTCCTCTTACAGTTGCGGCGGCGCGCTCGAGCAATGCGCGCACCCTACGTTCGGGAGTTGTAGAAGCGCGTGCCGCATCGTTTCCTCGTGATTTGTGGGAGTCTGTGAGGGGCGCGAAATGGACTCACCAAGGGATGGAAGCAACATTTACCATTATCTCGTTTTTATCGATAAATTTCATCTCATCGCTGAGGTTTTTACAGCTCCAGTACGACCTCGAGAGCTGTTTGTGGAAAAAGAGCGGGAAAAAAGTATCCCGCGCTCATTTCAGTTCAACGCCTTTTACCTAAAAAACAAAGATTTCGACGATAAACAAGAGGTGGAAGGAAGAAAATACGTATTTGTAGTTTGAATTCGAGCATTAGGACGGGATGAAGGGCGTATATTAAAAAACACGAGAAGTAGAAATATTGTAAAATAACACATAGGCTATATTCAGTATTGAAAAGTACGAACTGGGAAGTAAACATTTCTGTCAAAGGGGCGGAAATGTGTTTTTAATTTTATAAATGATATATTTTTATTTTAAATTTAACTTGTAAAACAATAAAACAACATACATAATACACGAATACGATTATAGTACTCTAGTGCGCGCGGATTGGATCTGAAACAGATCAGTCTCATTAGGACTGCGGGCATCAAACATCCCACAGCGGACATACTGGAGATCCGCCTCACTAAAAGTGCAGAAAATCTCCATTATTTAGCCCATGCATGTCTTTTATTAGCCTTTACCTCGCTATATCTTTCAACGAAGCGTGAATTGGTGTGATTCACGGGACGAGAGATTTGGCGCAGAGACCCAAAGGATGAGCTGGATGATGCTTCAACCGCAACATGGAAAAGCAGGAGGACACGCTGCTGCTGCATCCCTGCAATAAAACACAACCAGCAGACTTGGAAATTCACAGCCTGGGGATTTTAGCCTGGAACTTGGTGGATTTATGTTGATGGACAATCCATGGGACGCAGACGGAGATGGATAGAGAACTACTTTATTGAACACGAAGGTAAGTCCAGATATTTAACAAACTAAATCTGTAACGAGGATCCACAAGTGGTGTTTTTTCTTCACAGCTTTTTTTTTTAAAGGGAATGTACCTAAAACAGTCCACTGAAGCATTTGGACAAGTTTTTTTTTTCGAATGCAACAGTATTTATAAGTGGAAAAGCATAACTGATGTCAATTTAGTCATGCAAATTAGAAAAGAGTAAATTAATTTCTTCTCTTTTCCGAAACTTACTTTTTTATGCAAATGATCACCTATGCAATATCCTAGAACATCGAAGTGCCCTAAAGCAGCTGCTCTAGAAGACCATTGTCTTTGAAAACAAGAAATGGATCAATTAAGCTGGTAAGTGTCTTTAAAGCAAGTCTCATATCTAAAACTAATTAGGCATGTTTGATGCACCTATCTCTATGCATTACCCTAACGCTCTGGATAGTCTTCGAGCACTAGCTAGGTTTCTTGTCTTAAAAACCGACAGATGGATCCATTAAGCTGGTTAGTTTCTTTAAAGCAAGTTATTCTTATATCTAAAACTTATCAAACGTGTTTGATGCATCTTTTCCCATGCATTATCGTAATTATCGTGCATTGTCCATAAGCAGAAGCAGCAGCTATAGAGTTCCTTGTCTAAAAAAAAACAAACAAAACGAAAAATAAACAATTAAGATTAAGGTTAATAGGTTACTGTCTTTACTGGTGTGTTTGATGCATGTTTTGCCATGCATTATCTTAGGGGTTTTGATTGTCAT
The DNA here is from genome assembly GCF_052040795.2 of Danio rerio. Classification (NCBI taxonomy): domain Eukaryota; kingdom Metazoa; phylum Chordata; class Actinopteri; order Cypriniformes; family Danionidae; genus Danio; species Danio rerio. The sequence goes on along the minus strand of NC_141033.1, from coordinate 51,057,397 downwards.
CGAGCACCAGCAGCAGCTCGATGACCCTTGTCTTTAAAAGAAAAAAAAACCCGGAAAAAAAGCCACACGATAAATTAAGCTGACTAGTGTATTCAAATCAAGCCATTCCTATATCAAAAACTCATCAGGCGTGTTTAATGCATGTTTTTAAAAGGTTTTGTATTGTCCTCAAGCAAGAGCAGCAGCTCTTGTCTTTAAGAAAAAATGCGGAAAATTCATCAATTAAGCTATTTAATGTATTTAAAGCAAGTCTTTCTCCTATCTAAAACTTATCAGGCGTGTTTGATGCATCTTTCTCCATGCATTATCTTAAGGTTTTGCATTGTCCACAAGCACCAGCAGCTCTACGTATATAATCCTCGTCTTAAAACTATACATTTAGCTGATTAGTCCCTTAAAAGCAAGTCTTTCTCATATCCAAAACTTATCAGGAGTGTTTAATGTATCTTTCTCCATGCTTTGTCTTAAGGTTTTGGATTGTGCAGCAGCAGCTCTAGAGGATCCATGTCATTGCATTGGTCGCTGTCCACTGCGCCGGTGGTGCTGAAATCTGGATGATGCCGGCGCAGAGACTGCAGGGCTGCCGCTCCCTTCACATCAACGAAGACAATGGACGCTTTCTGCTGCTCGCCCTGCTCATCATCGTGTACCTGCTGTGCGGCGCTGCGGTGTTTTCCGCCATCGAGAGGCCGTCCGAGCTGCGGGCGCACGGGCGCTGGAACCGGACCCTCCTCAACTTTAGCGACGCGTTCAATATCAGTTTGCAGGATCTGAGCTCCTTCCTGAAAGAGTACGAGGCTGCGATTGCTGCTGGAGTTCGGGTCGATGCTCTTCGACCCAGATGGGATTTTACTGGGGCGTTTTACTTTGTTGGAACAGTGGTGTCCACTATTGGTAAGTTAACAAACGCTTGATATTCTTGTGTGGGAATAAATATTCGTTATATTTATTTTTTGGGGGTACTATAGAACTGCTTTAGTGAGGAATAGTTTGAGTGAGTTTTAAGGGTCACGGTTTACAGTAATGATTCATTAGTTAATGTATGCCTAACATGAACTAATAATGAACAATACTTGTATTATAGTTTGGCTTTTAGCAATGCATTGGTAAAATTTAAAGTTAACATTAGTTGTGAGTTAACAATGGCTGACTTTATTGTCCTTATCTAACATTGACAAAGATTAATACTGTAATAAACGTATTGTTAATTCTTTGCTAGTGTTTTCACTGTAAATACACCAACAATCTAAAGTTGTTACCATAGTTAATGCACTCTGAGTTAACAATAAATGACTTTATTTTCATTAAGGTTAACAGACTAATAGGTACTTTAATATGCATTGTTTATTGTTTGTTCATGTTAGTAAACACGTTAACTAACATTACCTAATACAAACTTATCGTAAAGTGTTTAAAGGCACTTAAAAATCGTACATTTTGCCATCTCAAATTTAATTGGTGCTGCTTGGTTGTCATGAGTTGTCTTGATTTGATCAGATTTGAATATGCACATATAAGAGCTGTTTACTGGGGCGTTTTACTTTGTTTGAACAGTGGTGTCCACTATTGGTAAGTTAACAAAGGCCGGATATTCTTATGTGGGAATAAGTATTCGTTATATTTATTTTTTGGGGGCTACTATAGAACTGCTTCAGTGAGGAATAGTTCACTCAAAGTCAATTTCAATGAATTTTAAGGGTCACGGTTTACAGTAATGGTTCAGTAGTTAATATATACCTAACATGAACTAATAATGAACAATACTTGTATTATAGTTTGGCATTTAGTAATGCATTGTTAAAATCTAAAGTTGTACTTGTTAACATTAGTTGTGAGCTAACTCATTTTATTTTCCTTATCTAACGTAAACAAAGATTAATACTGTAATAAATGTATTGTTAATTCTTTGCTAGTGTTATTACTGTAAATACACCAACAATCTAAAGTTGTTACCATAGTTAATGCACTGTGAGTTAACATTAAATGACTTTATTTTCATTATCTAAGGTTAACAAAGACTAATAGATACTGTGATATGTATTGGTCATTGTTTGTTCAAGTTAGTAGACATATAACTGACATAACCTAATACAAACTTATCGGAAAGTGTTGAAAGGCGCTTGAAAATCGTACATTTTGACATCTCAAATTTAATTGGTGCTGCTTGGTTGTCATGAGTTGTCTTGATTTGATCAGATTTGAATATGCACATATAAGAGCTGTTTACTGGGGCGTTTTACTTTGTTTGAACAGTGGTGTCCACTATTGGTAAGTTAACAAAGGCCGGATATTCTTATGTGGGAATAAGTATTCGTTATATTTATTTTTTGGGGGCTACTATAGAACTGCTTCAGTGAGGAATAGTTCACTCAAAGTCAATTTCAATGAATTTTAAGGGTCACGGTTTACAGTAATGGTTCAGTAGTTAATGTATACCTAACATGAACTAATAATGAACAATACTTGTATTATAGTTTGGCATTTAGCAATGCATTGTTAAAATCTAAAGTTGTACTTGTTAACATCAGTTGCGAGTTAACAATGGCTCACTTTATTTTCCTTATCTAACGTTAACAAAGATTAATACTGTAATAAACGTATTGTTAATTGTTTGCTAGTGTTATTACTGTAAATACACCAACAATCTAAAGTTGTTACCATAGTTAATGCACTGTGAGTTAACATTAAATGACTTTATTTTCATTATCTAAGGTTAACAAAGACTAATAGATACTGTGATATGTATTGGTCATTGTTTGTTCAAGTTAGTAGACATATAACTGACATAACCTAATACAAACTTATCGGAAAGTGTTGAAAGGCGCTTGAAAATCGTTCATTTTGCCATCTCAAATTTAATTGGTGCTGCTTGGTTGTCATGAGTTGTCTTGATTTGATCAGATTTGAATATGCACATATAAGAGCTGTTTACTGGGGCGTTTTACTTTGTTGGAACAGTGGTGTCCACTATTGGTAAGTTAACAAAGGCCGGATATTCTTATGTGGGAATAAGTATTCGTTATATTTATTTTTTGGGGGCTACTATAGAACTGCTTCAGTGAGGAATAGTTCACTCAAAGTCAATTTCAATGAATTTTAAGGGTCACGGTTTACAGTAATGGTTCAGTAGTTAATGTATACCTAACATGAACTAATAATGAACAATACTTGTATTATAGTTTGGCAGTAAGTAATGCATTGTTAAAATCTAAAGTTGTACTTGTTAACATTAGTTGTGAGCTAACTCATTTTATTTTCCTTATCTAACGTAAACAAAGATTAATACTGTAATAAATGTATTGTTAATTCTTTGCTAGTGTTATTACTGTAAATACACCAACAATCTAAAGTTGTTACCATAGTTAATGCACTGTGAGTTAACATTAAATGACTTTATTTTCATTATCTAAGGTTAACAAAGACTAATAGATACTGTGATATGTATTGGTCATTGTTTGTTCAAGTTAGTAGACATATAACTGACATAACCTAATACAAACTTATCGGAAAGTGTTGAAAGGCGCTTGAAAATCGTACATTTTGACATCTCAAATTTAATTGGTGCTGCTTGGTTGTCATGAGTTGTCTTGATTTGATCAGATTTGAATATGCACATATAAGAGCTGTTTACTGGGGCGTTTTACTTTGTTTGAACAGTGGTGTCCACTATTGGTAAGTTAACAAAGGCCGGATATTCTTATGTGGGAATAAGTATTCGTTATATTTATTTTTTGGGGGCTACTATAGAACTGCTTCAGTGAGGAATAGTTCACTCAAAGTCAATTTCAATGAATTTTAAGGGTCACGGTTTACAGTAATGGTTCAGTAGTTAATGTATACCTAACATGAACTAATAATGAACAATACTTGTATTATAGTTTGGCATTTAGTAATGCATTGTTAAAATCTAAAGTTGTACTTGTTAACATCAGTTGCGAGTTAACAATGGCTCACTTTATTTTCCTTATCTAACGTGAACAAAGATTAATACTGTAGTAAATGTATTGTTAATTGTTTGCTAGTGTTATTACTGTAAATACACCAACAATCTAAAGTTGTTACCATAGTTAATGCACTGTGAGTTAACATTAAATGACTTTATTTTCATTATCTAAGGTTAACAAAGACTAATAGATACTGTGATATGTATTGGTCATTATTTGTTCAAGTTAGTAAACATGTTAACTAACATTACCTAATACAAACTTATCGTGAAGTGTTAAAAGGCACTTGAAAATCGTACATTTTGACATCTCAAATTTAATTGGTGCTGCTTGGTTGTCATGAGTTGTCTTGAGTGATAAGATTTGATTATGCACATATGCAAGAGCTGTTTACTATAGTAAACTGTTGTTTTTATCTCATACCTGGTTTGCACAACTTGAATGTGTACTACTTTTGTTTTTACTTTGGAGCACAGCAGTATAAATCACTGTCTGCTCTCATTGTGTGGAAAGAGATATAATATTTTCCTGTTTTTTTTGTTGTACAGAGGAAAGTAAGTCATACTCTCTAAAAAACAAAAACCCATTGGATTATTTCAACCCAGTTTGGGTAATAATATGTGAAGCAAACCAAATGCAGAGTGAACTTATTGAAATTTCCATCCCAAATTTAACCCACTGATTAGGTTTGTCCATATTTTACCCAAATGCTGCTTGACTAAAACCTGCCATGAGTTGTCTTGATTGATCAGATTTGAATATGCACATATGCAAGAGCTGTTTACTATAGTAAACCATTGTTTTCATCTCATAACTGGTTGAAAGCTATTGCACAACTTAAGTGTGGACTACTTTTGTTTTTACTTCAGAGCACAGCAGTATAAATCACTGTCTGCTCTCATTGTATGGAAAGAGATATGAGATTTTCCAGTTGTTTTTTCCAGTTGAAAAGTAAGTCTTACATTCTTAAAAAAACCTCATTGGGTTATTTCAACCCAGTCTGGGTAATAATTACAGTTGTGGCAAGATCTTGTATGACAAGATCTCGCCAGATTAAATCACGACGCAATTTTTCATCGAGGTGAAAAGTTGTCTCATGAGGTGTGATGTTATGATGGAGAGTGAGGGTGAAATTAGCATTGACGATCGGAGGCAGGATTGCATTTTAACTGCAAATCAAGTACTTTCCACACACCTGGCAACCCAGGCTGGCCTCAGAGTTGCACATGTCGCTTGGTTGGGCGTGCAGGTGTGACGTAACCGCTTTCAGTTCAGAAGCTGCTGCGTCCAACAGAGTCTACAACTGCAGCCACACACATTATGGTTATCAACAATGTGATGGGATAGCACTTTAGATATGCTTAAAGTCATAATCGTCGTTATGGAATTAAGACATGTGGAGTATTTCTATTTCAGTCGCATTATTGAAGTGCAGTACACTGAAAAAAATAATTCAAAGATGATTCCTTAGATTTACTACAAAGTTTTAAAGTTAAGGGCTTGTAAACAATTTATTTGGTCTGAATTTAAACAAACAAATTAAGTTTAACAATACAAGATTTAATTTGTTTGTTTAAATTTAACACAAATAAATTGTTTGCAACATTTTGTAGACAGCATTTTTTTCAGTGTACAGACATAAAGACCTGAATCAAACTATTAACATCTTGAAGGACTTTTAGCTGCGACAGGATAAGACATACACACACGGCTGTTTGACACTATTCTATTATTCTCCGCACCTTCCGAGTCCGGTCAGTCGTCACATCATAATCACTGAAAACACGTTTATGCTGTCAGGGAAAAGCAGAATTATTATTTTTTCATTCAGTTCAATTCAATTCAATTCAGCTTTATTTGTATAGCGCTTTTACAATGTAGATTGTGTCGAAGCAGCTTCACATAAATGGTCATAGTAACTGGATCAGTGTAGTTCAGTTTTTAGTGTTTAAGTTCAGTTCAGTTTAGCTCAGTTCAGTGTGCTTTAAAATCATTACTGAGAGTTCAAACACTGAAGAGCAAATTCATCGATGCGTAGCTCTACCAATCCTGAACCATGCGAGCCAGTGGCGACAGCGGAGAGGGAAAAAAACTTCACCTGATAGAAGAGTGAAGAAAAAAAACCTTGAGAGAACCAAACTCAGTTGGGCACGACCATTTTAGTTTCTCAGCTGGCCAAAAGTCAGCATGCGATATCAAATTATATTACGAATTGCATCCAGTCAGTAGCATATATAGCTAAATATTTAGCAGTGTTTGCATGTTCTTTAAGGCATAGAATTAATTAAAATAGAAAAAAAATATATAGATTTTTTTTTAAAAAAGCAGCTAAATTGTTTTGTAGTTTTTGATTTATTTATTTCCTTTTGTAATGGAATAAAAATCTATTTTCCATTCAAATATTAGCAAATATTCTGCTAATATTTAAAATTACATATAAAATGACTATTTTCCATTCACATAGGCTATTAAAAATATTTGTGCTTTCCATGTGCTTTACTGCATAGAATTCATTAAAATAGAAGTAAAATAACATTCATTACAAATTTTATTGAAAAAATTGCACCTAATAGTTTTGCAATTTTGTATTTTTTTAGTTGAATAAAATATTAATTTCTATTCATATATTTCATATTTGAAGGTTTCCTAAAAATTGCGTAAAAATATCATCTTGTTCTTGTGAACCCCTAGTAATAATATATGGAAATTAAATGCAGGGTGAACTTTTTGAAATGCATTTCTATCCCAAATTTAACCCAGTGATTAGGTCTGATCATATTTCACCCAAATGCTGCTTGATTGATGTCAAACATGTCATGAGTTGTCTTGATTGGTCAGATTTAAATATGCAAGAGTAAATGGTTATTTTCAGTTGGGGACTGGTTTGAAACTATTGCATGACTTGGATTGTGGACTACTTTTACAGAGCTTTTGTTTTTACTCTGGAGCATAAATCACTGTCCGCTTTCATTGTATGGAAAGAGATGCAAGATTTGCCCATTGTTGTGTTCCACAGAGGAAAGTAAGTCATGGAGGAGCATCACGAGGGAGAATAAAGGGTGGAAGTGTTTTATTTTTAGGATGAACGGACTAATACAGCTATTAAAAGTTTTCTTTCAATTCAGAAAAATCTGAATTGTATGACAATATGTCAGAATTATTATTACGTTTCTTTCTGTGGTGGAAATAAACAATTACAAAACAAAACAAAAATGCTAGGATGTACAACCCAAATTTACTATAGGTCAAATCAACCGTTGAGTTAAAATGTTTGCAAATGTTTGTTGACAAATTTGTCAATGATCATGTCAAATCTTGACCAAAAGGTTACGTTTGTCCATTTCTTTGGTCAAAATATAGGTTAGAACAACACCACATTTTTAGGGTGAAGAACATCAGAATCCTGAAATTATTCATACCCTTAACAAATTATAATTTAAGGTTACTTTTATTCAACCAGCAAGTTTGTTTTTGACCGGCAATGAAGCAGGCTTCTCCCAAAAGAGAATAAGACGATGTAAACACACACACACACACACACACACACACACACACACACACACACACACACACACACACACACACACACATATATACATACAGTTGAAGTCAGAATTATTAGCCCCCCTTAATTATTAGACCGCTTGTTTATTTTTTCTCCAATTTCTGTTTAACGGAGAGCAGATTTTTTAAACACATCTCTAAACATAATAGTTTTAATAACTCATTTCTAAAAACTGATTTATTTTATCTTTGTCATGATGACAGTAAATAATATTTGACTATATATTTTTTAAGACACTTTTATACAGCTTAAAGAGACATTTAAAGGCTTAACTAGGTTAATTAGGTTAACTAGTCAGGTTAGGGTAATTAGTTAATGTATAATAGTGGTTTGTTTTGTAGACTATAGATAAAAAAAAATTAGCTTAAAGAGTCTAATAATTTTGTCCCTAAAATGGTGTTTAAAAAATTAAAAACTGCTTTTATTCTTGCCAAAATAAAACAAATAAGACTTTCTCCAGTAGAAAAAATATTATTAGACATACTGTGAAAATGTCCTTGCTCTGTTAAACAAAATTTGGAAAATTTTTTAAAAAGAACAAAAAAATTTGAAGGGGGCTAATATTTCTGACTTCAATTGTATATATATATATCTAGCGTTTTGGAAGCGTTGTTGCAGAGAAACACAAACTGTGCGCAGAAGTATAAATGCTTGACTATGCGCAATGCATGCGCCGTGGGTCACGCCTATCACCTGACGCAGAAGTATAAACCAGACTTTACTTTCTTTATTTATTAGAAGTCGCCATAGCTGAATGAACGCAGTGGATGCCCTTCCAGCCACAACCCAGTACTGGGAAACCCACATACACTCAAATTTACACACACACTCATACACTATGGCTAGGCCCACCTGGAATCTGCACACGCAGATTTCCGCAGATATAAACCCATCATTAATTCTGTTTATTTACTTGAGTAAATGTGTGTAAATCTATATTTATTCAGTTTTTTTTTATTAACTTCAGTAATATTATTGACTAATGTGAAAATGTTCTTCTCATTTATGTACAATGCAGTTTGTACAGTAATATTTTCTGTTTTTTACTAGATATATTATATGACAAACTTGCTTTATTTACCAAATAATGTGAATCTAATTGGATTTGTATTTTAAACATTAAATAGAAGTTAAAGAGATATTATTTTTTAGTTTTTAGTTATGATACTCCCAAAAATAATTCCGCAGAAATCCATAGACTTTTACCGAAATTCTCAGCAGAAATAGCAAAAAACATCAGCAGATTCCGTTTGGCCCTTTACTATTGTCAATTTAGTTTATTCTATTTATCCATAGCGCATGTGTTTGGACCGGAGCGCCCGGAAACCCACGCCACCACGAGGAGAACATGCAAACTCCACACAGAAATGCCAACTGGCCCAGCTGGGACTTGAACCAGCAAACTTCTTGCTGTGAGGTGACAGTGCTACCCACTGAGTCACCGTGCCACCCTGAGTAAGCCGTTAAAATAGCTCAAAACCAAAGACTGTAAAATATATGGACGTAGTATCCGTGACGTCACCCATAGGTTTCTGAAGAGCGCAAAAGAAGCCACAAGTAGGCGCGGCCAACCGTCGCCATTTTGGTCACGCGTCATCACACCCACGGCGGGATACCAAACAAGGGCAAAGAGTCGGAGAGTGAGCGGAGCTACAGACACCTGCTGGCATTTAGCTTGGACCTGGTTCAGACACACTTTACTTGGAGAAATGCTTAATACTTTATCACCTGTGACTCGTTTGTATTCTGACCACTTGTGCTTGGTTGTACACTATATCAATAAAGTGTTTAGACTTTTAAAAACACTGCTGTAATACATTGAGCCACTAAACATTGTGACGTTTTTCAACAGGAGGAAAGCGCAAATTACTTCCAAACACTTCAGATATAGTCTGTGTTAGTTACTGTAAGACTATTGATGAAATCCAGCATAACACTGTATGACAACACTTCAGATGACTGATCTAGAGCCTACAGCTAATCAATCTGACAGATTCTGGAGTGCATTACAGCTCTAAATACAAATATAAACGATAAATGATCTTAAATAAAACAAATACATGTGTAGAGATGGTATATAAGTATGAAACTTTACTCACATGGGAAACGGAGGCCTCGTGAATGGTTTGTGAGCACAATTAAGTGCACTCAGCATGCCATGCCATCTAATAATTGTAGGAAACAAGTCCAAAAGGCAGTTGAGTGTGTAAACCCACATAAAACAACACAGAAATACGATAAATATGCCGAGTTCAGTGGCTAATCTGCAGGATTCAGCTGAGGTGACGTGACTGCGACCAACGAGACCTAGCTGTCACTCAAGTGGCCACGCCCTTAATTATGCAAACTTAATATAACTTAATATAAAGGAAACGGATGAGTTATAAAAAAATTCACCCCCCTCACAGTTGTCATGAAGGGTAATATTAGCTGTGTTAACCCAAATCTTTTTTTTGTAGCAGGCTGTAAACACCTTTTTTTCTGCTGTAAAGTTGGCCATTCTAACTGTGGGCTCAATTGAAATTTGCTCTGTTTTGGAGCCAGGAGCGGCCACGACTAGCGGAATTTCGGATGAATTGCAGTTTTAGTTACTTCCGTATTGGCATCCTGAGAGAGAGCGGGAAGTTGCCGCTTGCTTAAAACATACGAAATAAAAATACTGTAAGATAAAAAGTCCAGTTTAAAAAAATAAATATATTATTTATACTAATGCAAAAACAAGCTTCCATAACATCTACATTTTAGGAGCTGAAATTTATGATGAAACGTGTCTATTTTCTGAATACAATAGCTTCTTTCTTTACCCCGTTATTAGATTCAACAGCATAAAAGGCTTTCCCCAAAAATCAATGACAGTTAAAATGCAGACTGCATCTATTTGTGTGCATATTATTATATTTTTGTCTCCTTCAGTGAACGCGGTAAACTCTAGAATAGAACTGCAAGACCTAAAAATGCTAAATAGACCAGCAGTGCTATTTTTATTTAGCAGCAGTATCCTCTGGCACTTTGCTTGACCTCATGACCTTTCACAGAAACTCTCCGCACTCTTTTGCCTTGCCAAGACAACATTTCCTCACGTCTACAGAGACTTCTCTTTTCCTTTGGCATTTCCCTAGTATAAGTCCTCTAAAGACCAATAAACACCCTCTAATGTTGACACCCTCACGGGTAGCAGGCGTTGAGGCCAAACCAACTCCCTGCTGGACTTCTGCATTCAGGACCGGCCCTCTGGCTTGCAGTTTGCTGTGGGGCTCATGTCCTAAAAACCAAATGTGCTGATGCCCACATGCCCTGGATAACATTTACCCTGTTATAGGTCACTAAATAGCAAGTATCCCTTCGAGGCGGGCCCCTGGTTATTGTGTGTATGTGCTTGCTACAGACCTTGGCTCCTGTTTTACACTTTCCGTCTGCACTGAATAATCAATAGCCATGCTCTTTGTAGTTCTTTCAGCTCTCAGTAATGCATTCAGCAGAGCTGTCACTGTATGCTTCATGCAACATCGCATGTGCTGTAGATACTCGCTGGCTGCCTGCGCACATGAAAAACTGGGTGTGGACTGATGGTAAAGCCTTGTAGATTCTTTCCAGTCCATCTTCTAGTGCATGATCTACATGTATACCATTCAGTGTTTTATGAGTGACTATTCAATTAAGTCCGGAAAGATACGGAGGGTGACATCTGCATTCACAAAAATTGCCAACCCAGGCTCATTCTGAAAATGTACCGCTATATACATTTCTGGAGAGCGCCAAATACTTTCCAGGAGCTACGTTTTTTTTTTTGCAGTTTTTGCGAGTTCACTGCTGTCGACAAACTGACTGACTGACCGATTCAACAAATCCTAATAAACCTAAGTAAGCTTTAGCCTCAAAATATATCAAGCTGCGCCTGACATCTTTATCAATTCCTTTAAAGAGCCCATATTATGGGTTTTTGAAAATTCCCCTCCATGTAGTGTGTAACACAGCTCTAAGTGAAGTGAAGTACCCAGCTAAGGCTTAAATCTGTAAGAATACAGTGTTTAAAACGGTTGATTCATCTATAAAAGAGTCGACTCATAGTGCTTCAAACGAGTCGCCTTGATACCGAGTCATTAGGTGTTTCACCATGACGTACGAACGAAACCAAGTTATTCAAGTGCACGCGCAAACCCGGGAGATTTCAAACCTGAGGCCCCGCCCTCTGATGCAGTAACGCAGACACACACACACACACACACACACACACATACACCCACAAACACACACACAAACATGCCGGTCGATTGAAGTCACACTGCAGATGGACATTATCGAGCCTCTACCCAAAGATGAAACCTCAGCATTATAGCCAAGCAGTTGGAAACTACTGGAAGCTACATGCTACAAAGAATACTTCATCTGCGTTTGTTAAAGGAAGGATCAGTAAAGAGTAACTTACTGATGGACGTCAGGATGGGTTTATTCCTCTATTTCTCAAGTGTAAGTACGTGCGATTAAAGTTGCCTCATTGACTCTAGCTTGCAAATGTATTTAGTTGTGATTTATTACTTGTAACCGCGTGTACTGTATCAGGTTAACTGGCTATATTCTCTTATCGCGTGCTGTTTTGTTTACGGAACTCCGTAGACGAGGGTAGTGTGTGTGTGCATGCGTGTGCGCGTTGTCGCCCGGAGGTCTGTGTGTGTTTTTGTGTTTGTGTGCGCAGACGATGGCAATGTGTGTGTGTGTTTGTGTCTGTGAAAAGAGCAGAGTGAGACAAGCTTGGATATCTCTTCGACAGTTTTTGGAGTTTTTGCTCAATAAAATAGTTAATCGTCTGAATTTTCAAGTCCATCGACTGTATTTACATTGTCCCACTGGCAGCTAAAATCCACGCCTACACTATCGAGCGTGTATGAACTGTGATTACTTTTATATTGCTGATTAGCTGCTGGGCATTTCACTCTCTGACTGAAGGCAGTCGACCAATCGCAACAGGCTGTCATCGGTCCAATCAGCGCAGATTAGCTTCGCGCTAAGGAGGGGTTTGGGAACAAATGAATCACTGGACGATTCATACAGGAGTCGCTGGGATAATTAGGTAAAAATAAATGCAGATTATAAGACCACGAAAGTGTTTTTTGACCTTGCATGCATATTAGACTGTTGTTGGAGACCCTTACAACCAAGATATGACCCTGTTTCATGTATAATATGGGCTCTTTAACTGGATTGCTTAAAGTCATTATGAAATTGAAAATTGCTCTTCTTACTTCCAAATGTTTATAGTAGTGCTTGTTATCAACAATGTATCTGTGCACTTCATTATTTTAAAATTTATTTGCCTAATAAGTGGGAGTATCAGTCATTTAGGGCAGGGTTAGCAATCATTTAGGGCAGAGATTATCAGTTGTTTAGGCAGGACTATCAGTCATTTAGGGTGGTGTTATCAGTAATTTAGTGCAGGGTTATCATTTTTTTAGGGTGTGGCTGTCAGTAAATTATGACGGGGCTATCGATTTTTCAGGGCAGGGATTACTGTTTTTAAGGCGGGTTATCAGTTTCTTAGAGCGGGGCTGTCAGTCATTTATGGCGGGGTTATCTTTTTTTTTTAGGGTGTGACAATCAGTAAATTAGGCCGGGGTTATCCTTCATTTTAGGGTGAGGATTACTGTTTTTTTTATTAGGGTGGGGTTATCATTGATTCAGGGCAGGGCTATCAGTCATTTATGGTGGGGTTATCATTTTTTTTAGGGTGTGACTTTTTGTAAATTAGGGTAGGGTTATCAGTCTTTTAGCGGGGGGGGGGGGGGGGGTATCAGTCATTTAGGATGGGGTTATCAGTCATTTAGGGCATGACTATCTGTTCTTTAAGGCGTAGTTATAGGTTTTTTTAGGGTGTGACCTTTAGTAAATTAGGGTGGGGTTATCAGTTCTTTAGAGCAGGGCTATCCATACTTTAGGGTGGGGATTATCAGTCTTTTAGGATGGGGTTATGAGACATTTAGGGGAGAGCTATTAGTCATTTTTTGGCAAGGTTATTATTTTTTAAGGTGAGACTATCAGTAAATTAGAGTGGGGCTATCCATCCTATAGGGTGGGGATTATCAGTCCTTCTTTAGGGTGGGGTTATAATTTTTTTAGGGTGTGACTATTAGTAAATTAGGGTGGTGTTATCAGTCTTTTAGGGTGGGGTTATCCATTCTTTAGAGTGGGGATTATCAGAATTTTAGGGCGGGGTTATCATTTTTGTATGGTGAGACTATCAGTAAATTAGAGCGGGGCTATCCATTCTATAGGGTGGGGATTATCAGTCCTTTAGGGTGGGGTTATAATTTTTTAAGGGTGTGACTTAGTAAATTAGGGTGGGGTTATCAGTCTTTTAGGGTGGAGTTATCCATTCTTTAGGGTGGGGATTATCAGAATTTTAGGGCGGGGTTATCATTTTTGTATGGTGAGACGATCAGTAAATTAGGGCGGGGCTATCCATCCTATAGGCTTGGGATTATCAGTCTTTTAGGACGGGGTTGTCAGTTTCTTTAGGGCGGGACTATCAGTCATTTAGTGCAGGGTTATCAGTCTATTAGGGCAGAACTATTAGTCCTTTGGGGCGGGGTTATCATTTTTTAGGGTACGACTATCAGTAAATTAGGGCGGGGCTATCAGCTCTTTAGGGTGGGGTTATCAGTCCTTTAGGGTGGGGTTATCATTTTTTTAGGGTGTGACTTAGTAAATTAAGGTGGGGTTATCAGTCTTTTAGGGCGGGGTTATCATTTTTGTATGGTGAGACTATCAGTAAATTAGGGCAGGGCTATCCATCCTTTAGGCTTGGGATTATCAGTCTTTTAGGACGGGGTTGTCAGTTTCTTTAGGGCGTGACTATCAGTCATTTAGTGCAGGTTTATCAGTCATTTAGGGCAGAACTATTAGTCTAGTATTAGTATGGGGCGGGATTATCATTTTTTAGGGTACGACTATCAGTAAATTAGGGCGGGCCTATCAGCTCTTTAGGGTGGGGTTATCAGTCCTTTAGGGCAGTGTCATTAGTCCTTTAGGGCATGGCTATTAGACATTTAGGGCAGGGCTATCAGTGCATGTCTTGTTGCCCTGCCTATTCAGAAATCTGTCATGAGATTACAGCAATTATTGATGGGCAATATATTAGTTAGGTGAATTTTTGGATTGCTCTCCTGCTTATATAATCTTCCATTAATCCTCTTCAACTGAGTGCATACTAGCATTCAATCTCACTCCATTTTGTTACGCCCATGTTTCCACCATCCAATCAGTTACTAAAAAATAAATAAATTAAATCATGTACCTTCCTACATTTTTTTCTCATTTTAGAAACCGTTTCAATCAGATGTAGATCAAGATAAGGGAAAAATAGATTATCAAATAGACTATTATCGCCTAGAATATGTGGACATGGCAACACTTTAAGAGTGCTTTCTGAAGCACCCTTCCAAACATTATAGAATAGGTCATATGGTATTTTAAACTGTCCTAATATTGCGTTTTAGTGTCCTAATATTTGTGTAGAAGTATTTTTATTAATTATTTGAATTGTAGAGCTTTATTGAAACTACTACTATTTCAGATAAACCTGTCTCTAAGTGGCATGTAAAACAAAAAGCTACTTGGCTGGTTGATTTACATGCTGGCATTCAGAAGTCTGACACTGTAGAGACCATTAAAAGGCAGCACAGTCTACCAAGTGTAACTACTGTACATTATTTAGCAGCTCTGCTTAAATTAATATGTGTTTTGAGCATTGTACTTCCACCTGAATCTCCATCTCCCTTTCATCTCAGCGTGAAGTCTCCATACACCTCCCACCTCCAGAAGAGCTTCAAAGTCAGTGAATGTGAGGGACTCGGGTTTGTCATGATGGGGGTTTTCTAGAGCGATTTTCCCCCTCAATCTGAGCCATCTCTCGTACTGTGAGTCACTGTCAGACTTTATTACTGGAAAATATTGAGTCAACAATGCATTGATTTAATTTGTTCTCAAGCAATAAGCCGAGTGTGAATAATTAATTAATCATTCTGTTTGTTGATAAACATACTGGAGGGCTAAATATTTTACACGCTTACAAATGAGTCAAATGCAGGGCAGTTACAGGCATCCATAGCACATTCAAATCTATATGTACACTGTTATGTTTGTTCAAGCATGAGGTTTTAACTCTTTATAGGGCACTCGTTGATATAATCTTTGGAAAATATCTTGAGTTTTATTTTGGAATTATTACAAGACTTTTTGAATGACTGCGCGCGATCTGAAGAGCGAGGAGGGATCCGGGGGTGAGAAGGGTGCGTGAATTATTTGAGGACAGGGAGGGAGACGCACGATTTTTGGGAGATTATCATTCGCTTGTGGGCATTATGAGTCCCGCAAATGCATATAGACTCCCGAAACTTCCGGGAGACTTGGGATGTTTGAATATCACGTTTTACAACTATTGTGAGACGCGATCCAGCGGTACAACCTTGATAAAGACGTGCACTGCTCTCTGTTTCTGGGGCTCAGAGGAGCGCTTGCTGTGTGTGTGTGTGGCTCTGCAGTGAGCACTACTTGCAGGCCCGGATTGGCTAATCGGGAGCACCGGGAGAATTCCCGGTGGGCCGGTTCATTTTTTGGCCGTGAGTGCCGGTGTCCCTAGCTGCTTGCACTCTCAGCAGTCGCACTTTTTTTAATCTATTTATTTATTTGACCACAGTTTCACTCTTTTTATTCATTATTTTGCCGCATCGCCGCTCTTCTTATTTATTTTCTCGCAGCCCTGTGAGCAAAATGCAGCCTGCAGGTTAACTAACGTTAATGATGATGTAATGTTAGCTATCATCATTCGACCCCAAACAGCGAATTCGAATAATTAATATTAATAAATAATATATCCGCTCAATGAAAATCAGATGATTCACTACATTAATAAATCTGACATAACTTGATCAGAAATCTAAAAAGGGGAAAGAAAGACCAAAACAATTAATTGGATGAAGCCACACCCTCCAACAATAGTACAGTGGATAGAAAAACTTGAATGTTTATATAGAATGGAGTATATGACTGCTCAACTTCAACTAAAACTGGATATTTTTAACCAAAGATGGGCACCTTTTACGTTGTATCTGAACAGGACATAGTATTTCTAGCTCCTTTGAAACTGAAAATATTGTATGTTTGTCTTTTTTTGCTGTTGTATGCTTTTTTTTTTGTAAATTATTTTTATTTACATCTGCGGCTGCTGTCGTTTTTTTTTTTTTTTTTTCTCTTAATTACCGCTGCTGTCACTGAATGTTCTGTTCTGTAAAATGTTTTAATGTATAAAAATAAAGTAAAAAAAAAGAAATCTAAAAGGGGGAGAAAAAGATTAGGCCTTCAATAGAAAGTAATACCGTGTCTTGCAGGTCACAGTCCAATACTTTTTTTTTATTCACGCTGCATTAGCGTTATAGTGGACCAGTGGTAAACACGTTGCATTAATATGCCGCCTGACCTGTATTTTAATCTCACCTGGAAAATTAATAGTATTTTTTTTTTCATTTTTATTGTTAAGACATATATTACTGTTGGGGCTTTTGAACATTTGAATTTCTAAAGCAGCTATTTTCTTGAAAAAGACGTGATAGTGTCACTAGAAACTGAATTGGAAATGACCTTATTTTAATATAGACAGTCGTGACTTGAGGTGGGCCGGTCTGGCTTGAAACTCCAGGGCTGAAAATGAGTCCCACTCCGGCCCTGACCACTTGTGTCTTTGTGTGTTAGTTTGTGTGTGGTCATGTGATGTGCGTTTTTAGTGAACGGAGGGCTGTTTAGAAATGCTAGGTAAAACACGGTGTGGATGTGGAATATTTTCTTTCTAAAATGCCATTTTAACACTGAGACGTATTCGTGTAAACAGGGCCTGAGTGTGTATTTTTCCCGAGCGGGTTTGCGACGGGAGCAGGGTGGAGCATCGGCGATGCCGGCTCAGCATTGTGTCGTCTATTGGCCATCGGCGATGGACGATGGCATCGTCTATCGGCCCAACCCTAATGTAAATTATGTTGTAATCAATGTCAATGATGGTTTAATCCATAAATCAACCTAATAAAGGGTTAATGGCTCTTGCTACAACTCCGTAAATGAGTTCAAATGGAATTATTTATCTAAAAATGCCTTAATTTTATAGGAAATATAATGTAAATCAATCAACCAACATTTATTTTGTTTTGTTCAAATCTGGAAATTGTTGTTAATGCTATTTTTATAATCTTTATTTAGTTTTTGCAATAATTATTAGGCTAATATCTTCTCTGGTTAGTGTCTGCTAGGGTTATTTAAGGAAGTGAGGGTTCACTAAAAATATAGTTCACCCAAATTCTGTCATTTGTACACCATACTGTTTCTGTTTTTAATTTTTATTTTTTAGGCATACGTAGACAAGATTGATCGGAAACAATCTAAAGTGTGGGTTATAACCTGGGTTATTACAAGACTTTTGAACTTTTTATGAATGTATAAATGAAATTGTAATCAATGTCAATGAAGTTACCATATATGGTTCTTTACCCAATAAAGGGTTAAAGTTGCTTCTTACAACGCCATAAAGAAATTTAAGTACAGTTTTGGGTAAATCGGTGTATTTATTTTATTGTAGTAAATGTAATGTAAATCAATCAAGAAGTATCATCGGGATCTTTACTCATTTAAATATTTTCGTTTTGAGGTTTTTTATTTTACCACAAACGTTTCAGCTCAATGACCTACTCGGTCCTTCCTAAATCAGTCAACCAACATTTTGTGTCCAGTTTAAAATCATTCTTAAAGTTATTGTTTTAATGAATAAACTAAATAGATAATAAAATGATTCAAAATAATAATACTAATAATATCAAATACATTTATAGTAATACATAATCAAATAAGAATTTATAAATAATGATACATTTATATTATTGTTAATACATATAATTGAACTAAGTTAATCATCTAAATAGTAATTTTAAATAAAACGAGATGTTTTATGTCAGTTTAATCAATGTATATTAAGTTAAAACAACTCACAAGGTTAATCTAATTCAATTAAAAAATTTACGGCAACCAAGAATTTTTACAGTGCAAAAAAATAGGCAACTGATCTGATGACCTCAATGACGTCAATGGAAATGTTAACACAAAGAGCAGAGTAAGGTTTGAAATTCATAAACAGTGTTTTTATAAATATGAGATGCGTTCAAGCATTCAGCAGGACTCTCTTGTTAGTGTTCGGCCTTTAATGAAGCTCTGCTGTCTTTCTGATGTGAGTGATGAGTGATGGCTATAGCCTCCAGAAACATCTGCATCAGACTGTTTTAAAATCTGAGAATGTCATGAACTGCCTGTCTAACAAAGGTTTGTCTCACTCTGAGGTAACTCAGATTCTCCATGAAAACTAAAGTGGGTCTGTGCACAACCACTAACAGAAACTCCAACTCCAAGGCTTTCATCGTCTAAATTAGTGGTTCACAACCCATTATTTCCAGTAGAGACCTATTTTAAAATTAAAAATCCTTAAAGGGAGAGTAAATAAAAATTTCTTCATTATTTACTCACTAATTAGTTCAGTTGAATGCTAAAGAAGGTATTATGAAGAATTTTAGAAACCAGCAGCCATTGACATTCATAGTAGAGACAAAAATACTAAAGAAATCAATGGCTCTGTTTTATAAACGTTCTTCAGAATATCTTCATTCATTCATTTACACTTAGTCCCTTATTTATCAGGGGTCGCCACAGCAGAATGAACTGGCAACTATTCCAGCATATGTTGTAATCAGCGGATGCCCTTCCAGCGGCAACTGAGGACTGGAAAACACTCAGCGACCTTCTTGCTGTGTGGCGAAAGTGCTAGCCACTGTGCCACCCTATTTAGTTTATTTATTTAATTGTTTATCTACCTTTTTTATTGAATAAGATTCAAATGCTCTATCAGATGAAAATGCAAAATTTATTTCTATTTTATCTATTATAAATGTGCATCAAATATTAATTAAAATATATAATTTGACATACTTTTGTATTATTATAATTATTATAATTATTATTATTATTATTAATAAAAGAAAATTTAAGTTGACATAAACAAGAAATTGCAATACTACAATATTTTACACAAATGTTGTTAAACTTTGGTATAATAATCACCGATTAATTCTTCCTCAAAAGTTTTGCCAACATGGAATGCATACACTGAAAAAAATATGATTCCTTGGATTTACTCAATTTTTTTACGTTAAATGGTTGTAAACAATTTATTTGTGTTGAATTTAAACAAACAAATTAAGTTGAACATTATTAAACTTAATTTGTTTGTTTAAATTCAACACAAATTGTTTGCAACAGTTCTGCATGCAACACTTTTTTCAGTGTACCTGTCAACCCTCCTGTTTTTCCCAGGATTCTCCCCTATTTTACAGTTATCCCGCTATCATCCTGTAAAGGTAATTTCCCGTATTTTCTCTAAAAGGTGGCAAAAGGGTATATAGGCCGAAGTATGCTAATAGGACACTTCGTAATGTGTTTATCAGTATGAGAACAACACTAGCTCGGTATATACCCTATAAACATTAAAGAGCCGAGCCTCCCTATATGCAACCCATATCACTGAACCACCAGGGGCCGCCCATTGCTCTTAAATGTAAGTCTGTTCTGTGCTTTCACTTTGTTTAGGCATGAAAACACTTTGAAATAAATATGAAAGGCGAGATTCCCTTTCCTTTTCATTACAGGTGCCTTCTTCCCTTCATACACAATCCTCAAAACAGTCATATAGCGGTGCGTGACTGTCAGCTGACGCACTCCATAGTGATAAATAGATGCTGTTTCCCAAACGGATTCTGTACGTTACATATCATTTGAAGCGGAGTCTGGGTTTTGGGTGCATGTTAAACAGACATATACACATAATTAATAATAATAATATCTAAAGATGCCGATCTTGGTGGGGGTTTTTACAAACACAACTAATTTCATCCTAAATGAGCATAAAAGGTTAGGAAAGCTGTCGAATGCTTGCATTATAACATTAGATGTGTGCATTTTAAAGTGACACCTCTGCTATTTAATGTAATCAAATGGAAAAATTTAAATAAGTGAGAGACTCATTCACTGCCCTTTAATCAAAATGTAAGTTATACAGTGAATAAAAGGTTAATGAGATTTGATAGCTTGATTCTATTCCATTATAATAGCCATTCATTTTAATAAGCTGAACTGTTTGCTAATGTATTTGCTGCTAATGTGTGCTATTTTTTTCTTTTGTAAATAATAATAATAATAATAAAACATATTACTGACCATTTAAATGTTAATTTACAATAAAAACAGCTCCAAATGAACATATTTAGTAATTTGGGGATTTTTTAAAGGGGGGTCCTTATTATGGTGGGCATATCCCTTATTTTCACATCCAAAGTTGACAGGTATGATAGAATGATGTCTAAATGAAAAAGGCTTAAAAATTTAGACTTTATTGTAACCATAAAATATTTGTTATATGACAAGTTTTGTTTTAATATATTCATCCAGTCTCTCTTTTTTACATTGCTGTTCTGTGAACCTCTATTTTTCTGGTTTTGTGAGATGTTAGTTGTGATTTGTTTGAAAGTGTTTCCTATAAGCATCGAATCTTAGATGTTTCTCTTCTAAAAGTCCTCAGGCAGAATGTAAACAGACACAAATGAGTTCAGTGATTTGTATTGTTGTTTATGGCGAAGGAATATTACACAGCTCTGAGTTTATGATGCTTTAGATGACTGTCTGAATGATGAATTATTGACGCTTGGAGGCGACTGCAGTGTAAACGAGTGCCAGTCGTGACTTTGTAGAGACATAATGGAGTTCTCAGTTATGTTTAATATGTGTGTCATCTTCATCTTTGGTGATAGCGTGCATCTCCTGTTTCCTACCGAAGAGGTCAAACAGAAATTTTACATGAATACGGAAAAATAATGCATGCAAAAATTTCAAAAGTGGCCTGTTGCAGTGCAATCTGAGCTGCATCCAATGGTTTTTAATGTGCTCACCTAACCCTGCCTCTCACAGTGACAACACTAGCTCCATTGAGTGTAGTGTCTGACAATGCAACACTGAGATATGCAGTCTCAGCTTGCATGATCAACACTGCATCCCAATTTGGCCTGTGCAATTAATCGAAATCAAATAGCAATCGCAATTTCAAACGTTTTAATTAGCTAACCGAAAAAGCCGGCAATATGAATTATATATGTATTATTTAATTTCTCCCGCCCAAAGCAAATGCATGACTGTTGTCTGTGTGTGACAAGTCTTACAAGCCAATTGATTCAGCACACTTTCATTCTCCCCAATCAGAATTGCGCGACCGAACTATGCAGAAAGGCCACAAACAAACCGAGAAGTGCGGATGAGTGAGATGATGGCACCTTCTGCTGTCTGTCCAGAAGCATTAATAGACGAATTAATATCAAAGTAAAACAGCATGTCGGTAATATGGGACCATTTTGGTTTCAAAGTCACAGACACTGAACAAAAACAGACAATTTGTAAGAGCTATCGCAGAATTGTTGCCAGCACAAGAAAATACAACAACCAGCACATAAGTTTACTACAAAATTAAATCGCTAATTAAATCGAAATCACAATATCTGTTAAAAAATTGCAATTAGATATTTTCCCCAAATCGCACAGCCCTAATCCTGATACTATTATGGACTTCAGTGTGCAAAGACTTTACTTTGCTTCACACTACTATTATAATAAGTGTAATTATGATAATAACACTTCAGCCAATCCATCAACATGAAGTCCCGTTGGATAAATAAGACCACATCTCCCACAACTCCACACTCATGTCGTGTCTCAGTCATGTCGTCATCCAAATACAACTTTATTTGTTGTGAATACACGCCCTCTAGTGGCCAAAATTACTGTGCCTTTAAAGGGATAGTTCACGCAAAAATAAAAAATGACTCTCTATTTACAGAAAAAAACCCGCTATAGGCGAAATCCATGAAGTAGTCATATGAACAGAATATGAACGCAGCAGAAATATGAACAATGTCCTGAGTTGTAGCTGAGGACTGCAGACAGCCACCGACTTGTGCACCGGTGTGTATACCATACCTGCCAACATGTTTTTTTCGGGAGTCTCCCGTATTTCAGACCCATCTCCCGCCATTCTCCCGTTTTGTTATTTCTCCCGGAAAACTCTCAAGGCTCCTGGTTCCAGAATATTTTAAACCCATTATAGCAAAAGGATTAATAGCAGAAGTAAATCAGCGGTGGTAGAGTTACTTTGCACTTTGCAAGACTAAAGACTGAAGTTTTTATTCACTCGCCTTTTTTGATCATTCATTTTTTCATCTGTTGTCTTGTATAGCTGCACTGCTAAGTGCAAACAAAAAAAAATCCCTTTAAGGAAGATCTCATTTCTGATTTCTCTTCTCAGAGTGGCACATTTTAGGCCTGATGTTAAAGTCTGACAGCACTGTTGTAAGATTTCATTAGACTCTAAGAGTAGCATTAAAGTGGAGCGGCACATGGGAATGGGTTCTGAATGAGTTGACGGAGCCGTTTTGGATGAGTCTGTATCTGGTCGTCTCCTCTTTGACCTGTGTGTGGACTGTGCGGATCTGTTGGGTTTGGCTGGAGGAGATGATAGAACAGAAGTGCGTACAGTAGTCATACGAGCTCAGCCTATTACACGGCTGTCTGAACACTGACTGATTTCTAGAGACTCTCATGAGAAACTCGCCTGCGTCTCACAAGTCCGCTGCTGCAATCTCGCTGCACAAGCAGAGGCGGCTTCACATTTCTACAGTGTTCTTCCTCTGGGTTGTGTGAGGGTTTTAGGATGGAGCTCATCCAGAACTTCTTACCTGGTTTTACACTGTATTGTTTGCCTGTAAGAGTCTAGCATAACATTCATGAAGAGGGTTGGAGAGTTGCAGCAGAAAGTGAGGTCCCACTTTATATTAAGTGTCCTTAACTACTATGTACTTACATAAAAAATAAATAAATACAATGTACTTACTGTATTTATAATGTATTTAAGAACACGTGGTGCTTTTGAGTTGGGATAGAGGTTGGGTTATGGACAGGTTTGGTGGTATGGGTAGGTTTAAGGGCGGGTTAAGGTGTAAGAGATGGTCAACAGTGTATTTACAAATGTAATTACAAAAGTTATTTACTGATGCACTTAAAGTACATACATGTATTTAATCAAGCATAAGTACACAGTAAATACATGTATTTACACAATAAGTACATTAACAAACTATTAAATCCTGTTTAAGTACATATTAGTTAAGGCCACTTAATATAAAGTGGGACCGAAAGTGAGAGTGAACAGTGGATGGCGGAGGAGGATGGTTTGGGGAGGGGGATCAGTAAAATGAGCCCTGCATACAACGCTCAGCATATACAAGTACACCCCTCACAGATCCATTCATTCATTCATTTTCTTGTCGGCTTAGTCCCTTTATTAATCCGGGGTCGCCACAGCGGAATGAATCGCCAACTTATCCAGCAAGTTTTTACGCAGCGGATGCCCTTCCAGCCACAACCCATCTCTGGGAAACATCCACACACACATTCACACACACGCTCATACCCTACGGACAATTTAGCCTACCCAATTCACCTGTACCGCATGTCTTTGCACTGTGGGGGAGGAAAACCCACGTGAAGGCAGGGAGAACATGCAAACTCCACACAGAAATGCCAACTGAGCCGAGGTTCGAACCAGCGACCTTCTTGCTGTGAGGCGACAGCACTACCTACTGCCCCCCCTCCCCCTCACAGATCTCTCTTTTAAATTAATATTTTCTATTTAATTTTAATAGATTTTAAGAATTAATAGATTAAAATATTTAATATTCAATAAAAAAGTGTGATAAAAATATAATGTTAGTTTGTAGTTTATTTTCTTTTAAATAAACTTATTTTAATGAATATAACTGTTGAATAAAGCTGTTTTGATTTAATGCACCAAACATTATTGCCTATATTTACTGAGAAATGGATAAAAAAAATATAAATTTTCAAAAGGTCATACACTCATATATGCTGAGCACACATGCATACACACAATAAAATCAGAATTATTAGCCCTTCTGTTAAATTTGAATTCTTTTAGATATCCCGAAATTGTATCTATGCGACCTTGAAATATATTTGGGAGCATTTCTGCGAGTGTTTAAAATTGAAGTGTGCGACCAGTTTTTACTGCAAAATGTTCAGCACATGCGCAGATTCGGGAGACATTCACGCAGAATGCATCTCTAAGCTCTTTGTCTGCACTTGAAACGCGAAACGCAGCGCTCGGGAATGGTTTAAAACAAGTCATGTCAACTTGCTGCAGTAAACAAATCCAAGTCCGTAATGATTGCCCCGCCTTCGCGCTCTTCTTATTGGCCCACCACTGCTCTAGCACTGAACGCGAATGATTGGTTAATATCCGCTGTCAATCACTCAGCGCCTTCTGGCTTCGGATGACAGAGAGAGCTACTACCGCGAAAAATTGTAAAGCGCTGAAGATGAGAATGAAGATAACATAACACTTGACAGATTTTGTTTTAGAAACCATGGCATCTACAATTACAAATAATGACACATCTTACTGGTTATACCGTACGGTGAGCGATCCGTGTATGCTTTGGTCACTCAGTTCTGTTATAAAAATCGATTTTCTTGTGATAACGGGATTTTGTTGAGAGATATTTTCCTCACGCTTGCATATAACGTAATATATGAATTTTTTTTTGCTTGTTAGTTTGATTAGTGTTGATTTCAAATACAGTCAATATGTTTGTATAAAACTTGTAGTAACGGTGCTCATAATTGGTGGGTGCGACTAAATTTTGGCTGATGCGCCTACATTTTTAAAGTTAGGAGCATCAGTGCTACCAAGCAAAATGGTTAATTTCGAGCCCTGTTAGGGGATGAGCAAATCTTATTGAATTGTACGAATTAGATCGTAAGAATTCATTTGAGTTACGAAAAAAGTTACGAATTGCCGTGAGATTGTGTTAAAATTTTATAGGAAATACTGTGAAAAATTCCTTGCTCTGTTAATGTCGCGATCACCAGCGATCTAACCACCATAGACCACCACGGGAGTACATTCACACGAACTACAATCCTGCACACAGCTGATGCTGCTTATGAACTTATCACATGGACTATAAAGTCAGCACACAAACATACAGTAGGGGCTTAGTCTTGTAAACTGATTTACGAAACTTTACGAAACGTTTTACCTTGCCTTGCCTTCAGTGTTTAGACCTTGCTTTGTTTTGTTTGTTTACGTTATATGCTGCCTGCCTTCTGACCTGTTGCCTGTTATTTCGACATTATGCATTGCCCATACACTTTTGTTTGTTTCTGTATTGACCATTGCTTGCCTGACCATTCTCTTTAATAAAACCTGCAAAAGGATCCTCATTCCGTTGTCCAGCATCCCTGTCACATTACGGATAAACATCATTTGGGAAATATTTGAAAAAGAAAAATCACAGGAGGGCAAAATATTGTGACTTTAACTGTACGGACATACATGCATACATTCATAAACTCTAACCTTAGGCCTAAATATTAGCTTTGAGTGAGCGAGTGGATCAGTAATGACAGTAATAATCCTTCAAGTCTATCCAGTAGTGTAGTGTGCAGGAGCGCAGCCGGGGGGATTCTCCGTCTTCCTCTCTCCTGTGTATGTAGTAATCAGTGCACTTGGCTCCGGTTACACCACAGTGAGCCGCGCTGCGCTCTGATTGGATCATGCATCATTGTCTCCTCAGTGAAATTCTCTTTCTCCTCAGACTCATCTATCAATATAACCTTCTCCGCTAATGCAGAGGAATGATTCCCTCTCTTCGCGCTCCCTCTTTCTCACTCGCTCTGCTTTAATTTCATTGTGTTCCATCACACTGTGTTTGCTCTGATGGACTTCACTCATGAAAACACTTCTCATTGCAGGTCAGGGAATCATGATGCATCGATTCGCCATCATTATGCATTAAAATCTCATCAGGGTCAATGAAATGAAGTGTTTCGTTCAGAAGGGGCGATGTGGTGACAGAGCTCATTGGTTTACAGTCGATTTGAGGATATTACAGTAGTGCTTACTGTATACTGTACACTGTAAATGAATAAAAAGGATACTGGTGCCTTAATTTTTAGTTGAATCTAATTACTTTTCTGGGTGACAAGGTGGCTCAGTGGTTAGCACTGACACCTCACACCAATAAGGTCACTGGTTTGAGTCCCAGCTGGGTCAGTTGGCAAAACTATTCATTGGATTTACTAAATTATTTTAAAGTGAGTGGATGCAAACAATGTAGATGAGCTCAATTTAAACAAACAAATTAAGTTGAACATTACTACATTTAATTTGTTTGTTTAAATTCAGCCCAAATAAATGACTTGCATCCACTTACCTTAAAGTTTTAGTAATCCCAATGAATCTTTTATTTATTTATTTATTTATTTATTTAAGTGCAGGTTTTTTTTCTTCTTCATTCACTGTTTTAATGTACACTTAAACTCAAAATAGGATGTTTTCTGTTTGCGAGTTTTTTGGTACAACTTAATTATTTTATGTTCAATCCACTTAAATTTGTAAAAACTAATCAGTTAACTTAATTAACTTAATTAACTTAATCCACTCGCTCAAAACAAATATTTAGGCCTAAGGTTAGAATTTATGAATGTATGCATGTACATATAGTTGAAGTCACAATTATTTGCCCACAATATCACCCTGCAGCCCAAGACCGGTTACTCACTGAAGCTAAGCAGGGCTGAGCCTGGTCAGTACCTGGATGGGAGACCACATGGGAACACTAGGTTGCTGTTGGAAGTGGTGTTAGTGAGGCCAGCAGGGGGCGCTCAACCTGTGGTCTGTGTGAGTCCTAAAGCCCCAGTAAAAGTGAAGGGGACACTATACTGTCAGTGGGCGCCGTCTTTCAGATGAGATGTTAAACCAAGGTCCTGACTCTCTGGGGTCATTAAAAAACCCATGGCACTTCTCATGAAAAGAGCAGGGGTGTAACCCCGGTGTCCTGGCCAAAGTCCCTCTATCGGCCCTTACGATCACGGCCTTCCCTCCGAGTGCATGAAATTGTTGTGTGCGACCCGTTTTTACTGCAAAATGTTCACCAAATGCGCGGATTCAGGCGACATTCATGCAGAATGCGTCTCTGCACTTGAAACGGTAAACGCAGCGCTCAGGAATGGTTTAAAACAGTTGTCATGTCAACTTGCTGCAGTAAACAAAGCCAAGTCCGTAATGCTTGTCCCACCTTCGCACTCTTCTTATTGGGCCACTGCTCTAGCACTAAAATATCAGCTGTCAATCACTCAGTCAATGTCTTCTTGCTTGGGATGACAGAGAGAGCTACTACTGTGGAAAACTGTAAAGCGCTGAAGATGAGAATGAAGATAACACTGACAGATTTTGTTTTAGAAACCATGGCATCTAAAGTTACAAATAATGACACATCTTACTAGTGATCATGTGCTGAATGTTACTCCACCATCTACACTTTTCCAAGAGTGGATAAAGACTTCCGTTGTCTTCAAGTCCGCTATGAAAAGTCTTTGGGATGGAGTTTTCAGGTAACTGTTTGCCACATCTAGCACGAGAGCTTCTATTTAATCCTTCATATAATCGCCAGATGCTGTCCGCTGTGCAATGGCAGCTATATGTGAAGTTTAACACCACGTACACCATCGCAAACAGGCTTACACTGACTAAACTAATATCACTGAAGACCGGTATTGCTATTAACATGACGTATGCATATAATAGGTTACAGTATATGTCAAAAGCATCAGTGCAATATCAGACAGCACCAGTGAGAACAGCACAGTTATATCGTTTCACTCATGTTAAGCAGTGCATGCAGGGCTAGTGAGCGCTCCGTGTATCTTTTGGTCACTCAGTTATGTTATAAAATGTATTTTCTTGTGATAACGGGATTTCATTGAGACATACTTTCCTCACACATGCATATATATATATATTTGCTTGTTAGTTTGATTACTGTTGATTTCAAATGCAATAAATCTGTATAAAACTTGTAGTAACGTTGCTTATAATTCTCATGATTGTGAAGCGCTTTGGGTGTACAGCCATACACAATAAATGCGCTATATAAATACACATTACATTTACATTACAATTTCTCATGCTGTCTCAACACAAATTGATTGTGTGGATCCTAGCGTTTTTACAGTGTGGTTACACAATATATTGTTAATAAATAAATAAAAAATATTGGTGCTTTAATTTTTAGTTGAAACAAATGAACTGTTTTAGTCAACTCAACATCTTATTCACTGTAAAAAAAATCTTTTAGTTAATGAACAGGGTTTTCTTCATTCACAGGTTTTTTTTATAGGTTTTATCAGTTTTTTTATTTATCAAAAATTGTGTGGATTCCAGTATTTTGTGTAGTTACGCGGCAAAAAAAAAATCTGCTTGTTCTAACTGGATATTTATAATGAGCTGAATCAACACAAGTCTTGAACTTTTTGTGACAACTTAATTTTTTTATGTTCAATCTACTTAAATTTGAAAAGTTAACTTAATCGATTTATTTTGACACAACATAAATAAATTGAGTGGAACCCCTGCATTTACAGTGTATGATTGCACTATGGGACCTTTATTTTTGTTCTGTCAACTTTTGATGTTGAATATTTTACTCCACAGTTTATCAAAGTGTCGTTTATTGACATAATAGTAAAATTCTATATTGTATAAGAAAATGAATATATAGACGATTAAATTGGTAAAAAAGCAGAAAAAAGAGAGCAGTTTTTTTTCCAGGTTGTTGTACCGTAATTTACAACACCAATACAGACGATATATATTTTAAAAGTTGTTGGAGGAAAGATCCGGGTCCCATAATGCAATTCTAAAGCCTAAATAAATGAAAAAATATATATACACAACTAAATTTACAGATATTTTTTACAGCGTACATCTATCAAATCTGGACAAAGCAGTGGCACAGTAGGTAGTGCTGTTGCCTCACAGCAAGAAGGCCGCTGGTTCGATCCTCGGCTCAGTTGGCGTTTCTGTGTAGAGTTTGCATGTTCTCTTTGCATTCGCGTGGGTTTCCTCTGGGTTTCCCCCACAGTCCAATGACATGCGGTACAGGTGAATTGGGTAGGCTAAATTGTCTGTAGTGTGAATGAGTGTTTGCAGATGCCTGGAAGGGCATCTGCTGCGGAAAAACGTGCTGGATAAGTTGGCGGTTCATTCCGCTGTGGCGACCCAAGATTAATAAAGGGACTAAACCGACAAGAAAATGAATGAATGAATCTATCAAATCTGACTAAAATATAAATTTAACTTAGTTGAAACCTAAATTAACTTATTAAAATAAATTCAAAGTAACAAAAACATTGGTTGTCATTAAGAATTTTTACAACAAACAAGCACATGTTTTAATATATTCATAACGGCGTTCGTGTTTTACCGTCATGCTTTAAATAAAACCTCTAAAATAAAAACTTCTAGATTTTACTATCTATAATCCCTAATAATAACTCCTGTACAGCAGTCCCACAACATTCTGTCACTCAATGACACTCAAATACCCTGTTAGAAATGTCTAGTGGCTGGGAATGAGCTTTTTACAGAGTCTAGTATAACGTTAATGTTGTTTTCGTGTGTACAGTTACAATCTTATTGCCACGTTAGATCGTTATGATAACATGATATCGTTGCCTTCAGTGATTTCCTGAAGATAAATACCAAAAAAATAACACAGCTGGAATAACTACAGGAGTAACGATCATCTGATCTCATATGAAGCAAGAGATCACGATGACATAATGGTGACATGTGCAGGTGCTGTAGTGCTGCCCCAATTCATGGGGGTACACTCTGAAGCCCTTCCCCTTATCCCTTGGTTGTAGGGGTACAAAAATAAAATTGGGATTGGGCCTTAGTCACAGACACAATATTGTTAAATAATGAATGGTTTTTCACTTGTTTATTTCACCGTTTCTGCCGGAGACCTGTTGTTTACATTGTTTACGATGTTACTAATGCACGAAAATAGCGTCTTTGTAGTAAAAAGCAAGACGTGAGTACAAATAATATAAGACCACAAACTGAATAAAAATGTAATGTTACAGTTACTAAAATCTAAACAAGACAGTCGAGTGTTTTGACGTTCTGCTATCTGTGAGCCAATTGCTTTTAGCCAGTAACTTACTTTCTAGTTTGACAAGAAAACGTTTATTCATATATATATTTTTTGCAGTGTGGAAAAATCCAATAAGACTTCTGTCAAGAGAAAAACTGATGCTGGGCAGCAAAAAACATCATTACTGCAGCACTTTATTCATTACTTTGCATTGTGCGATACAGCTTTTTCTCACAGCTTGCTCTGTTGTATTGTGTACGGCTCATTTTGGCAGATTTCATCCTAATATCGAATGCATAGAATTGTGCATATTGTAGATAATAAGCATGCTGCATACTGCAGAAACAGCCACAGCGGTATGATAGTATAAGCTATTCTGAGCCCTCCTGATAGACATTTATAGTTGTGCTTATCATCAGATTTCCTGGCGAAGAGATCAGCATCTCTCTCTCACAAACACACATGCTCTCTCTGTCTCTCTTTCTCTCTCTCTCTCTGATCTCCTGGGTCACTCTGTAAAACAGAGGGCTGGAAAATGTCAAAGTTAAAAATGGAAGAGGGTGTGTTTAGCCACATAAAAGGAGCGTTTGCCTTTCTCATCAGTGTGTTCTCCGTTCAGATACGGGATGACCCAACAGAAAAAAGTGACAAAGGTCGCACTATAAACATATATAGTTGATATATACAATGCTCAGCATAAATGAGCACACCCCCTTTTAAAAATCAATATTTTTATCCATTTGTCGTTGAATAATGTTAGCACTGTCGCCTCACAGCAAGAAGGATGCTGGTTTGGGTCCTGACTGGGCCAGTTGGCCAGTTGCATGTTCTCCCTGTGTGGGTGTGGGTTTCCTCTGGGTAATATTATTACAGTGTATTACAGTGGTTTGTTCTGTAGACAAAAAATGTCGCTTAAGGGGGTTAATAATATTGACCTTAAAATGGTGTTTAAAACATTAAGAACTGCTTTCATTCTAGCCGAAATAAAACAAATAAGACTTTCTCCAGAAGAAAAAATATTACAGGAAATACTATGAAAAATTCCTTGCTCTGTTAAAGGGCCATGAAACCCCCCTCTTTTGGTTCAAGTCTACCTCAGAATCTTTTCCAAAAATGCACGATAATGGGGGTGAAGGTCTGCAAGCAGAGGCAGGAGTGGGCGTGGCCGGCAGAGCAGGGGAGAAGGAGGGGCGCGAACAACTGTTGTCAGTTGGCTCACAAGATGAGACACAAACGGTGAGGAGACGCATGATTTTATAGTTTACAAAATGCAAAGAAATAAACAGTAATTGAATGCCCTGCTACATTTGTTATTCGTAATTTCATATAGAGATATCCACAATTTAAATCATAATATCCTATAAATGAGGACTTCCCCCGTAATCCCCGGGTATGAATGCAGACTCATTGCAGCAGGTCTCTTGCCCTGTCTATTTTAACTATTAGCTCTGCTGGTAATCTGGAGGATTTAGGAGAACCAAGCAGCACAGCGATGTGTCTAAATGTGAACAAACTCAAGTCCACTCGTATCCAATTCTCATACAGCTTTCCTGACAAAAGCAGTTTATAACTGCAGCTACAAATGCTCTATTCTTGACTTATAACCACATTTAAAATGTGCTTAATAATTGTATTTTCATACTTAGTAATTTTTTTTTTTATTACTAAATTAAGTATCACATTATTTACAAACCAGTTGTATTTAAGAGTAGTTGAGGGTTTTTAGGGTCATACACAATGAGTTAGTAAATGATTAATAAACTATTGAAATCAACGTTTATATGTCTTATTAATCAGGCATATACTAATAGTCAACTAATATGTTAATAAATGCTTTATTAACTCAACTTCATGCAGTTTTGTGACCTAATCTAAAGTGAGGACTATTCATGCTTTATAAATCCCTTATAAATGACAAATAAAGGCTCAGAATCAAATGAACAATAATCTTTGCAATCTTTTCTAAAATGTAAAATTACTGTAAAGTTTAAACATTGCTGAATAACAGAAGTGTCAAAATACAACAAAACTGAATAAAACAACAATATAATAATTAAACAATGTAATAAAATGTAATGTTTAAACTCTACAGTGATTTTATTTTAGATTAGGTTGCAAAGATTAATTTTTTATTTGATGTACAGTTTCATTTGTGTATCTTTAATTGAAAAGGAATGAATAACGTCATTTTTCTTGTTTAGAATTTAACTGAGCCTTTATTTGTCATTTATAAAGGATTTATAAAGCATGAATAGTCCTCTCTTTAGATTAGGTCACACAAACTAGGTGAAGTTGAGTTAATAAAGCATTTATTAACATACATAGTAACCATTAATATATACCTGATAAATAAGACATATAAACCTAAAATCCTAAAATCCCTCAACTACTCTTAAATACAACTGGTTTGTAAATAATGTGATACTTAATTTAGTAATGAAAAATTAATCATTTACTAAATATGAAAATACAATTATTAAGCTCATTTTAAATGTGGTTATAAGTCAAGAATAGAGCATTTGTAGCTGCAGTTATAAACTGCTTACTAACGTTTATTAATGTAGAGTTAATGCTTAACGTATAATGAATTCACTATTTGCTAATGCTTTATAAATGATTTATAGTGTGTAGTTATTATAAGGTGTTACCCATTACTCTGTTATGAATAATAATAAGAAACTGATGTGTCATCACTCCACTTGCAGTTTTGCGCTGTCGCCGATTTTGTTTACCCCACAATTAAAGCTAACAGGTGCTAACATTAGCCCCTTTCACACATATAGATTTAAAGGTCTGTATGTGTGAACAGGACCCTTTTGAAAATACAGGTAAATTCGTTCCGGCAATTTTCTGGAAAGAGGAGTTGTAACATTAGTGGTAATTTGCAGCAATGCTGCGCTGTGTGAAGGCAGAAGGAAGATTGCCGGAAAGAGCACGTTCACGTCTAGAACACGCTGACGTGAGATGTCTCCTTTAGCCAATCAGAACACTCAGATGCATTCACGCCCGCGCGGTTTATGAAAATAAAGCCTTTGAATAATTTTCCAGACACATTTAGATAGATGTTAGTCCGATAACGTTTCTATGTTCCTTCTTAATGCCTACTGTGTAAATAATTATCGATAAGATGCTCATGATAAGCTGTTGTTTGTTTACCTTCAAGCTCTGCTTCCTTCAGTTGCTTGACGCATTGCGTGTGCCCATGAAGCAGCCGGTGAGCGCCAGCACAGAGTTTTTAATGTAGTCAAATGTTTACAAATACAAGCGCTGACGTTTGGAGCTTATTTCTGGTTAATGATGTCAGAATTTACCGCTATTTTGAAATAGATGTGTAAATGTTTTTTTTTTTTTTTTCCGGAAAATTTCCGTAATGCCCATGCCTGTGTGAACAGCGCTTTTTTTAATTTACCGGTTAAGTCGTTCCGGAAATTTTCTGAATATTTACTGGTATCACTGTGTGAAAGAGGCTATTGTCTTAAGTGATGCTCAACATACACAAATCTGTTAAAATCTCAAAAAAAAACAGTACTTGAGGGTTTCTTGAACCTTTAAACATCATTTGTGAAATATATATATAAAAAAAGGAAAATTCACCCGAGGGCGAATAAATTTGACTCAACTGTATAAAAGGCCACGACGCAGTGGCGCAGTAGGAAGTGCTGTCGCCTCACAGCAAGAAGGTCACTGGTTCGAGCCACGGCTGGGTCAGTTGGCGTTTCTGTGTGGAGTTTGCATGTTCTCCCTGCGTTCACATGGGTTTCCTCTGGTTTCCCCCACAGTCCAAAGACATGCGGTACAGGTGAATAGGGTAGACTAAATTGTCCGTAGTGTATGAGTGTGAAATGAGTGTGTGTGGATGTTTCCAAGAGATGGGTTGCGGCTGGAAAGGGATCTGCTGCGTAAAAACGTGCTGGATAAGTTGGCGGTTCATTCCGCTGTGGCGACCCCAGATTAATGAAGGGACTAAGATGAAAATAAAATAAATGAATGAATGTGTATAAAACAGCAAATTGATTTTTACTTTTTTACAGTGTACTATTATCGTTATAACTATAATTTTTGGATATATTGTGCAGCTCTAATGTAGATGCTAATACAGTTATTGTTCTTGAAGTGAGCATCTTTTGTATACACACACACACACACACACACACACACACACACACACACATACACACACGCAGACAGATAGAAACCCCCACAGTGACAAATGAATATCAGGAAAGACGCCTGTCCTATTTGTACCTTTATCTCTGGTCTGCATTCTCTCTGTCAGCCCTGCGGTCGCCTTGATCCTTGTACAGTACGTGATCTGACCTGACAAACACACACAAAGACTCGAAATAAATCTCAATGCTGAGTGTTCCCATCCGAGGACAGTTTCTGCATGCTCAACAGGAGAATAAATCACACACGGCACCGCGCACATGCTCCGGTGCAATTGTTTTAAGTAAAACCACAGATTTATAGCGGTCATAGAATCACCACAGACCACAATAACCTCGTAAATGTCCCTGGCTGGATGCACATACACACTGCACATGCTTTATCTCTGAATTACTACTTTTTATGTGAAGCCAGAAACAGACTCTGAACGTATTGGGTTGAGCAGATGCGTTTTTCGATAAAACTAATATTCTGAGTGGCACCAAAACAATCCATCATTAGGACGGTTCACGCCAAAAAAAGTCAGTCTATGTCTTGTCTTTTTAAACTTGCATAGCATCTTTTGTAAAAGATAGAAGGTGAAATTCAGTATAGTGTATGCTAAAAAGCAGCA
Organism: Danio rerio; assembly: GCF_052040795.2. Lineage (NCBI taxonomy): Eukaryota > Metazoa > Chordata > Actinopteri > Cypriniformes > Danionidae > Danio > Danio rerio. Next base: position 51,021,970 of record NC_141033.1, on the reverse strand, counting down.
CAGTGTAAAAGTGATTTCGACCAACAATACAGAAAGTGTTATGGTGAGTTCACACCAGACGCGGATAAAGCGTCAAGCATGAGTGATTTACATGTTGAGTCAATGCAAAGACGTGAATGAGGCTAATCAGCTGAGGTGAAGTGACGGCGACCAGCAAGACCTAGCTGTCACTCAAATGGCCACGCCTTTAATTATACAGACTTAATAAAACCTAATATAAAGGAAATTCACCCCCTCACAGTTTTCATGAAGGGTAATATTCGCTATATACACCAAAATCGTTCTTTGTACCAGGCTGTAAACACTTTTTTTCTGCTGTAAAGTTAGCCATTTTAACAGTGGGGTAGAGCTGCACGATTCTGGCTAAAATGAGAATCGCAATTTTTTTGTTTAAAACAAAGATCACGATTCTCTCATGATTCTGTACATGTAAAATAAAGGTATGATGAAAACAAACAAAACAAACATATGGCACAACATCGATAATAATATTATGTGTAGGTCTACGGGTTTCTTTAAATAATTCTATTCTACTTATAATAATTCTGATGTTGAATTATTATGTTTGAGATTTATGCTTGCAATCTGTCACATTAGACAATTTTATTCACTGGTAAAATCAGACATTTGCCATTATCAGATTATATTCAACAATATATAGGCTAGAGTAGTTATACTGACATTGTAAACATTTATTTTCATGCACAATTGTGTTCACTATGAAAGAAAAAAACATATCAAATGCTTGTCGTAATCATAACTCTAAACTGCGATATGATCATTTAAATGAAGTGCACACTTTCGGTTTCATTTTCACTGCTAAGTGCTTGTTCATACTTCGCGCGCGGCTCCCAAACGATCACTCTGTGCCACAAACTGAATATTATTTACAACTGTATTACCTGTTACTCGCAACATAAGCAGGTTCTGTTTACTAAAGTAGACGCGTGCGTCTATCATTAAGTAGAGCGCGCGCCCTCTCTGTGATAACGGCTCACGCTCAGCGGCTCACGTCACGTGTGATTTCCCGGCCTCGAAAACATCATTATATGAAGACAAAAATGAAATTTTTAGGTGAATTATACCTTATAAATACAGTATGTGACACATTCAACATCATTTGGAGGTGTCAATGTCACTGAGCAGCGTGTGTGAAACAATGAAAAGACTCGAGCAGCCGCCTTTTCTTCTCTCCTGAACTCGAAAATATGATTGGCAGAATCGTAGAAATGCTGGATTAAGATCGCCTAGGGGGTCGAATTGAGATTGCAATCTTTTAACGATTAATTGTGAAACTCTACAGTGGGGTCAATAGAAATTTGCTCTATGTGGTGCCAGGACTAAAATTGCAGTTTCAGATACTTCCGTATTTGCTTTACGAGGGAGAGCGGGAGGTTGCCGCTTGTGTTGGACGAAAGTTCAAGATCCCATAATGCAAGTCAAAATCATAATTAAACTGAAAATGGATCTATGGATTTTTTTTTAACAGTGTAGCTTAGTACGTAACAAAACATTTAACTTTTATCCTGAAAAAAAACCCCCACTTACTAAGGGCACAATTATAGCAAGGTTTAGTGCTTCGATTAACCTGCGTGACCTTGTGTTTACAGTCTATCGCTGCTGAGAGAAGTTATCTTTTCAGTATGTGCGTAATATGCTGGAGGAAGGCTTGTGGATTCACCTAAGTGGATTTTCCTGTTCAAAACGAGTGCTTGATTGAATTGATGGTAAGAGCGCAGTTTTGCCGGGCACTGCTCGCCCTGTTTCTGTAATTCGTTACGGGGTCATTACTAAAGCGCTCGGGAGCTCTGCAGATCCTGCACTTCAGAGCATTATTGAAACTTTTTACGTCTTTTCATCAAATTTGAAAGTGTCAGGAGAGGCAGCTTGAGAACTGCTGTGCATCAGCATTATTCCTCAGATATGGACACGGCGTTCCCTACCATGCGCCAGTGTAAATTTGGATCATCATCATCAGAGAGATTCGTTTTTATATATATGGTCTATGCTCGGCCTCAGCAGTCAGACCTGCGGATTATTCACAGCCCTGATTATTCACTGACTGTCTGATGATTATTGCATACTCCAAAAAAAAAGTCCACATTGTCAGCTTGATAACACACTGCAGTGCAACTATTTGTCCAGTGAACGCAATGATGGTACACTTAACATAAAACTGGTGTATTTAAAAAAAAGCTTGAAAGATTTGTATATAGATTTAAAAGCTTTTTTTTTCCAAAAGAGAAAACAAATTCAACAGAAGTTTGTTATGTTGTCACAATCACCAGCAATCCAGGCTTGTAGATCGCTGGGAATAATTCACTTTCACTCAGGACTACAAATCTGTTACCATATGGACTACAATTCCTGTCATGCACCACACACTCACCTGTTTCGGTTTTCCGCTGATTGCTAACACACACAGCTGATGCTGTTCAGAACTGATTACATAGACTTTAAAAACAACACAGATACACACACACACTAGTTGCTGAGTCTTGTTTATGTTTAACTGTCTGTGAACATTACGACACGTTTTTGCCTTGCCTTGTCTTTCCGTTGCTGACCTTTGCCTTGTTTTATTGTTTATTCTGCCTGTCGCCTGTAATGACCATATGCCTGTTTATGACTACTTTATTTGGATAATCTGCATGTACTCATTTGCCCCTGTGCTGACTGTTGCCTGCCTCTGACCATTCTTGTTAATAAACCTGCATTTAGATCCGCACTTCGTCAGCGTGCCCTTCACATATGGTATGTTTTATGTTATGTGCATTAATGATCTGGGCTGCTTTTCTAAATATAGATATCTCTAGTAGGCTATGAATATTCTGAGGGTACATCCTAACCAAAGATATAGCATTTTTTAGCATTTTCCTCAAATTATAACTTAAAGATGTTGTTTGAGTTTCACCTCTTTATATACAATGTTGTGAGGTGCTGTCCCTGCAGTTGTTGCTGAATTATTTAATATGGATGATTAACACTGAGTACCTATTTACTAAATCCCGATCTAGTCCACTCTAGTGAAATTGTAATGTTGTAGGCCTATATATTTTTCACCCATCAGGGAGATATGCAGGGTGTTCACTTTAAAAAATGTTTGGTTTCACATATAGTAAATCCTTCATGTTGTGCCAACACAAATTTATTGTGTTTTATTAAGTTATTGTGTTGTTGTTATATTTAGGTTTATTTTTTCCCCAAAAACAACTTGGGAATTGAATGATTTTTTTGAAAACTCATTTTTAATAAGCCATTTTAGCAAGCGGCAAAAGTAATTTTTTGAGTGTTGAATTAGCATTTAAACGAGAACCATTTTAAAATTCACTATCAAATTTCTTGTCATGTTCTCTGTAGGGTAATATTTTGTAAGTTAATATATTTAGTAATCATACGCTTAGGCCTGTGACTTTAACGGATTACCATGGTGAGGAAGCAAGAAATCTAGCGGTATGTCACTTAACTGCACATGTAAATATATATATATATATAATAAATTGAAGTATACTTGTATGTATGTATGTGTGTGTATATATATATATATATATATATATATATATATATATATATATATATATATATATATATAGACCTTTTTCTTGGAACGCAAAATTACCCATTATGCTTTGTGTGTATGCGCAAGGAGAATGCGAAGAACTTCCGGTCGGCAGCTGATGCGTGTAAACAGTCACATTTGGACAGCTTTGAAACGATAGTTTTAATCTATTTTACCTGCTTTTATCCTCTTTGAACTAATACTGTTGTCCATCAGCACTATCTCCTGGACTGATCATTTAAAGAAATGCGATCTAATAGGATGGAAAACAGCTGCTGTGAGGCGTTTTCCCCTCGTTGTCAGACGGCATCTTCTGCAGTTTAAATGAAGCCTCGTCATCACTAAAGTCAACATTTTCTCTTTATTTCAAATATATAACCAGCCCAAACAAATGTAATTCACCAAAATGTTTGACACACACATGTAGCCTGTACTGTGCCACTGACACACTGATTTAATAACTGTGACAAAGTGAAAATATAAGCTAGTGTCATTTCCAAATGGCAGAAAAACACAAACCGTGATAAAAACAACACAAAATAAAACACAAACGGCTCGCGATTAGAATGAACAGCAAATCAGCCAGCAGAGGATCAATAACAGACTTTTATTGGTCATTTTTGTAAATTGCACAACTTTCATACCTGTTAAGTTTCATGCCAGTACTCTGGTTTGCTCTCTCTCTCTCTCACTCTCTCTCTCTCTCTCTTTCTGTGTGTGCGTGTGTGTGTGTGTGTTAAAGAGCCGCTGAGCCAACAGCTGACAGGCCGGGAACGCACACACACACTGTATTTTTGACGGCAGACACGTGAATTAGGAGAACGTTTTTCTTGTATTTCTGACGCGCTTGAACCACATGTGACAGATTATAACGGCTTTAACAGACACATTTCTAAGTTGTGTGTCACAAAAACACTCTTGTTATCCATTAAAAACGTTATTAAAACCCATTTTCGGAGCGCAAATTACCAGTTGTACACGCTGTGAACGGGAGTTTTTAGCATTCTACCGGAAGACGCTGGTCGCTATGGTGCCCTCCATGCAGCAGCCATGAAAAAGGTCTATACAAACAGAACGCTTCACTAGTGAAAAAACAGTTGAACAGAGTATTTGCAGCGTGAGGATAAAGAACGAGCGTCCTCCATTCAGCCTCTTTACTTTCTCTTTATTTTTACTCTTAACTCCTTTACCTTTGTGGATCAGGAAACAGTGTTTCACAACGTTCAAAAGTACCAATACTTAGGACTAGTTAATGTGAACTTGCAATAGAATTTTTATAGCATTTATTAATCTCATAACTTTAACATTTGCTAACGCTCTTAACCAAAAGTTGTTAAAAACGAAGTGTTAATAGCAGGTGCATACAGTTGGGCATCCAGGCTGATCAGTTGTGTTTATATTTCACTGATATTGCATGTGGGTTAGTTGGCATTTCTGTATGGAGTTTGCATGTTCTCCCTGTGTTGTTGTGGGTTTCCTCCGGGTGCTCTGGTTTCCCCCACAGTCCAAACACATGCACTATAGGTACTATTGGGTAAACAAAATTGGCCGTAGTGTATGAGTGTGTGTGTAAATGAGTGTTTATGAATGTTTCCCAGTACTGGGTTACAGCTGGAAGGGCATCCGCTGTATAAAACATATGCTAAATAAGTTGGTGGTTCATTCCGCTGTGATGACCACTAATGAATAAAGGGACTAAGCTGAAAGAAAATGAATGAAAATTGGCTGTAATGTGCGAATGTACATGTGCGTGTAAATGAGTGTGTGTGGTGTTTCCCAGTACTGGGTTGCAGCTGGAAGGGCATCTGCTGCGTAAAATATCCTGGAAAAGTTGGTGGTTCATTCCACTGTGGCATCTCTTGATAAATAAGGGAGTAAGCCAAAGGAAAATGAATAAATGATTGAAAATGCCTGTTAAAATCAAGTTAATTCCAGTGCCTTTGTTTTAGTATAGACCAGGAGTCGCTGCTAAAAGTCAAGCGCAGCACCCTGACATCATCTGAAAGGGTCAGCGCTGATCTATATTAAGAATTAACTGCTGATGGATAGACACATTTTTCTTAAACCCAAGAACTATATGTGTGGTTTCAGCCATTAGCTTTGACCTTTTTTCTGGACTCTCCCTCTCTCTGTTTCACTTTCGGCTTAGCTCAAGCATATCCCTCTGCTAATGTCTGCAAAAATATCGTCTTAATTTACGGCCAGCGTAGTGGATGGAGTGCTCTTAAAGAGAAAGAGCAGGGGGTTTTGGAGTGTGTCCTCAGTGCTATCGGAGTATGAATGACTGTAATTGGCTCTCAAACGCATGATGTGTTTTCTATGCCGTGCGCATCGAGTCATATAAAAGATTTTATGCAGATAAAAGTGCTTTTGTTCATCCAGAGAGCAGGTGTGTTTGCCGGAGGATAGTGCGGTGCTCTTTTTGCTTCGCCTTTGTTTAAACAGATATTTTGTAAATAAGATGCCAAGTAGTCCAGACTACTCTCGCGAAATACAACAGGTCTGCGAGGCATTTCTAAAAGGCTCTGCGTTCTATTTATAGCCATGAAAAAATGCAGACAGAAATGTGTCAGCAAACGTTCAGCTCTTCTTCTAGCAAAAAAACAGCATGACTCTCAGAAATGAAGATACAAAGGCTGTCTGGGGCAGTGGCAGTGTACACATTTTGTACATTAGGCATAAATAGAGTTGAAGTCTGAATTATTAGCCCCCCTGTATATTTTCCACAATTTCTTTTTAATGGAAAGATTTTTTTCAACACATTTCTCAGCGCAATAGTTTTAATAGCTCATTTCTAATAACGTATTTATTTTATCTTTGCCATAATGACAGTACATTGTACTAATATTGTACTAGATATTTTTCAACATACATGTATTCGGCTTAGGACGTACTCACACTAGGTACAGTTGCTTCGAACCGGGCCAAAGCACGCTTGTCCCCCCTCCCGTCTCCCCCGACGGCCCGCACTCACACCACAAACGGGCCTCGGCACGCTTACGTCATCGCTGCTGTGCTGTTCAGTGAGAAGCACTCTCTCACTCAGCAGCACAGTGGAGATTTCTCTAGTTATATCGTTTCAGTCGTTTGATATGCCGTGACATGCAGTCAAATATTTCGCCAAACAGTCCTTAGGGATGCGGTGACACGCTGTCAGATATTTCGACGAACAGATCCGCCACTTTTGGCGCTCAAAAACAATCATAAAGCCCTCGTGCTGCAGGAATGAGGAGGTCTGCTGAGAGCGCGCAGCTGTCGTGCAGTGAGGAGTTCTCGTCTTTAATAACCAACGACAGTTTGCGTTCACAGAACAGTAAGATTGATTAATAAATCCATATGAAAGTCCGTTAAGTCCAGCATCACAGTTGTTAGCGCTGTCACCTAACAGCAACAAAGTCGCTAGTCTGAGCCCTGGCAGCCTCCCACCAGTGCTGATATACAGTACAGCCATATCGCACTGCTACTCGTGTGATATTGCTCACATATATATATATACACACACACACTTGAAGTCAGAATCATTTGCCCCCTTTTGATTTTGATTTTCTTTTTTAAATATTTCCCAAATGATGTTTAACAGAGCAATGAAATTTTCACAGTATGTCTGATAATATTTTTCTTCTGGAGAAAGTCTTATTTGTTTTATTTCGACTGGAATAAAAGCAGTTATTTATTTTTAAAAACCATTTTTTGGGACAAAATTATTAGCTCCTTTAAGCAAATTTTTTTTTTCAATAATCTACAGAACAAACCATCGTTATACAATAACTTGCCTAATTACCCTAACCTGCCTAGTTAACCCAATTAACCTAGTTTAGCCTTTAAATGTCACTTTAAGCTGTATAGAAGTGTCTTGAAAAATATAAAGTAAAATATTATTTATTGTCATCATGGCAAAGATAAAATAAATCAGTTATTAGAAATAAGTTTTTAAAACTATTATGCTTAGAAATGTGCTTAAACAATCTTCTCTCCATTAAACAGATATTGGGGGAAAAAATAAACCATATATATTTAGTTTAATTCTGTCAGAGTAAGAAGAGTTTTCGGTGGAAAAAAACAGGTTTATTTGCTTTGACGTCATGGCTTCGTCTCCTCCTTTGGTAGCAGAGCTCATGTTATCATCTACACATGTTTTAATTGACTCAGTAACCTTGTTGACTTCAAATTTTCATGCTGAAAAAAACCCTTCAAATCCAATTTTCCAGTGTGTTCATTACACAAGGCAATCTGGAGCATTTGCAATCTGGAGCATTTACAGTATAAATAAAGGACATAAACCATTGCAATAACTCACACCTCCACTTCTGAACGCTGTCTCAGCCGGCCGTTCTTCCATGAGAAATATATCATACACCTGAGTGATCCTCTCACATCACGCTGAACAAACAACTGTAAAGAGTCTGTGGCAAACGGTGAAAACAAGTCTGAGTCGATAAGGAAATAAATGCAGAGGGAGAGGCAGAGCTGCTCGCTTTCTGCACCATAAATCAATGAGAGGAACGGCGGAGACGTTGACTTCTGCTGTGTGTAAAATTGAATACTGGCTGACACCTGAACAAACCAGGCCTTATGGACACTGGCTTTATTAGCATGAACACAGAAGAAGCATATGCTGTGTTTGTGCTTCTGTTTAATTCCATGTTAGGGGATTATTGGCTGTCTGTAAACAATGGCCACTTTCACACATTACTTGAAGTGTTGCGTGTAATTAGTTACTAAACAGAAAAAAAAAGATTCATTGGATTTAGTTACAAGGTAAGTGGTTGCAAACTATTTATATTGGCTGAATTTAAACAAACAAATTTAAGTTGAACATTACTAAATTGAATTTGTTTAAAGAGCCCCTATTATGGGTTTTTGAAAATGATCTTCATGCAGTGTGTAGCAGCACTAAGTGAATGAAAACATCCAGCTGAGGTTTAAATCGGAAAGTGCAGCATGTTAAAAACTATTGATTCTTTAGCGAAATATTTGACTCAGAGTCGAATAAATGATTTGAGTTAGGTTCAGATCTTTTGTTTGATCGCATCGATGTCGAAATGGTATATCACCAAATATGTACTTCCAGTTTCGTTAAAATGTGGTCGCGCTTTCCCTCCACACACTAGCGGAGGCGCGGGGGATCACGGGACTGATCATGACGCAGATAAAGATCACTGACAGATGGAGATTCGGCTGCGGGCAGGGCTGAATCAAACTGAACTAGCAATAGATGATCATGCCGCCCTCAAACCGAAAGTGAAAACAAGAGATTGCGCATACGACAGCAAGAACCGGGATGGTGGGAGCGACTGTCACGGACGAAACTGCTATTCCAGACGCTATTATAGCCAACTGTGTGCTGTGTTTGTAATTGTTCTGATGTTTGATACAATAACCTGCACTGCAATGCGGGACTTGTCGGCAGTTTGCTATTGAAGGAGCAGCATAGACTATGGGACTTTGTCAGACTTTTTTTTTTTATTTTTTTTTTTATTGAGATTAACAAGACAATACATCATAGTATACAATACAATAAAGGAAAATAACAGAGTGTCTTATTTTTCTTATTTTCCCACTATCCCCTTTAACATAAAGTAAATTCAAATGTATGAGTTATTAACAAGCATATCCTCTAAAAGAAATAATAATAAATAAAAAATAAAATACAAGAATTAAAAGAAATTGTTAAACAGTATAATAATAAATAAGCAAGTTTACAATAAAAGCAATAAATAAATAAATAAATAAATAAATAAATAAATAAATAAATAAAATTATAATAATAACAATTGAAAAAATAGTAATTAAAACTTTGTCAGACTTTGTCAGTAACTTTGTTACTTTGTCAGACTTTGACAGGGACTTTGTCAGTAACTTTTACAGTTCATATGGACCAGTTTCTTCTTCCTCCAGATCAAAACATGCAAGTGTGATTAAAATTGTTGCCTCATTTTGTGTAGTTTGCAAAATATGTGTTAAATTGTTTGTTGTAACTTTTAATTGTTCAGCGTGGCTTGTTATCAACTATAGATCAGTGCTTGTACTGTTTCTCTCAGGTTAAATCTGTATGATACTCTTCACACATCACGTCCAAAACCATGTTACAAACGTGACGCTTGCTTCTTCCTTCACTGATTTAAAAGCGTTTCTGAACTCATGATCCTCTGCTGTTTGCCTTTGTTATGGCCACCATCAGCTGTTAATACACATGTCGTGCAGTCAATTTTCGAAATAGTTCAACTTTTGCTTATGTGATTAATACTGAATACTGTGTGTCATTGTTATTACTTGGGGTTAGGGTTAAGAGTAGCTGGTCTTTAACTGCATTTATTTATTGCATTCCTGCATTGGGCTCTCATACTCTCAGACTGCTATTTCATAGCCGTGATGGGCATTTCTCTTTGTCTCATGCTGAACGCATTCGACCAAATTGCAACAGACTGGGTCATCCGACCTATCACCACAGATTTGCTTCGCTCTAAGGAGGGGTTTGGGAACTAATGACTCGCTGAATGAATCATATTGGAGTTGTTGGGATATTCATTCATTAATTTTCTTGTCGGCTTAGTCTCTTTATTAATCCGGGGTCGCCACAGCGGAATGAACCGCCAACTTATCCAGCAAGTTTTTACGCAGCGGATGCTCTTCCAGCCACAACCCATCTCTGGGAAACATTCACACACACACTCATACACTATGGACAATTTAGCCTACCCAATTCACTTTTACCGCATGTCTTTGGACTGAGGTGGAAACCGGAGCACCCGGAGGAAAACCCATGCGAAGGCAGGGAGAACATGCAAACTCCACACAGAAATGCCAACTGAGCCAAGGTTCGAACCAGCGACCCAGCAACCTTCTTGCTGTGAGGCGACAGCACTACCTACTGCGCCACTGCCTCGCCCAGTTGTTGGAATAATTAGGTTAAAATAAATGCATATTATTAGACAATGAAAGTGTTTTTTTGACCTTGCATGCAGATCAGCCTGTTGTTGGAGATCCCTTAAACCAAAATATGACCTTTTTTTAATGCAAACTACACTCTAAAAATATTGTTTAGACAAAACAAAACAAATTAACGCAACAGTTTGCATTAATATATTAAAGTTACGACAATATCTAACAAAATGAAGTTCAGACAACAAACTTTATTATGTTAGCTAAATATTTTCCTCTTCAATCAGAGGCAGTTTTACATAGCAAAAACCTCAAATCTATGAGTATTAATCCAGTAAAATCCAGTAAAAACCAGTAAAAACAAATCCAGTGTTATGTACTTAATTACATGCACATTTTCAAGTTTAGAACCCCAAATAAATTAAGTAGCCAAACATGTTAAGTTTTTTGTTTGTTTTCAAATTTACTGTTCATGCTTGTAAGAAATACGTTTATAAAACATTTTGTTTTTCTGTAGTTTTTTTTATTTGTATTAAACTACAGGTTTTCATTGTTTTACAAAACAAAAACATGTACTGTCCCATATTATCAGTGTAAAAAAATAACAAAAAACATCAGTGTGTGGACTTAAAAATACAAAACAACTCCATTAGTGTGAGTTATCAACCCAATTTATTTGGGTTGCTACAAGTTAAATATTTTTTTAAAGCAACTGACAGATATATTTACCTTTAAATTAGCTGCATTTTTAAATTGATGTAATTATCAATATTCTCCTGTTTTGAAAACTTAATGAAATTATTCTGGAAACTTAAAAGTTTTAATCTAATCAGCATTTTAGAATTTTTAAGTTACAGTAATGTATTGAACTATGTAGTGGTAACAGACCTCTTGAGTTATTTTTTAGAGTGTAGGCTCTTTAAATTCAGTCCATATAGTCGTTTGCAACCACTTACATTTTAAAAACTTTTTTTTCAGTTTACTTAAATAACTCATTAATTAATTTTCCTTCAGCTTAGTCCCTTATATACCAGGGGTCGCCACAGCAAAATGAACCGCCAACTTGTCTAGCATATGTTTTATGCAGCGGATGCCCTTCAAGCAGCAATCCAGTACTGGGAAAAGTTTTGCTTACTCAATTCCCCGATAGCGCATGTTGGACTGTGGGGGAAACCAGAGCACCCGGAGAAAACTTCCAAATTTCTTATCACTGCAATCTGGTCATGTAACATTGTTAGGACACAGGATCACAATGTATCCTGCTCAACCAATGTTTACATTCATAAAATGTATGCTATGTGCTAATTAATAACCACCTCATGTGGAACTCTGAATCTGCAACTCATTTCGGAGTTTGCTACTGTCCACAGGAGGTCTCATTTCAGTCACAGACGCATGCTGTAAGAGCTTTTCTGACTGAATTAATGAATCGCACTGTTTTCCACCAAGGCAACCCGGGTGCTAAAATATAATTGGCTAAACTGGCATTGGGTGGGTTAAAAGAACCAAAACAAAGACAGTGGTTTCAGCACAGAAAACACATTTTCAGCGCAGAATATCTGACTGATTGTTTTTCAGATTAACAAGAATGTTCACTTAGCATGTTTCTCAAATATCTGCTAACATATTATGTGTTTTTATGCTTTAGAAGATTAAAAACTTACATACAGCACCTTTAAAAATGTATATCCACCTGCAGGTGGATGAGATCAGTACCAATTTTTAAAATATTAACTACTATTCTCTAAAATATAACCATTTTAAATGCATTCTTCCATCAGATTACACTTATATGCATGCTCTCATCAATAAAACACCCATCTTTAACCCTTAAAGACCTAGAGGTATTTTGTGGGCACCTAATGGGCCTATATTATTATTTTTTTTAAAAGCAGTTTTATTTTTATTTTAGCAGTCAGCCTCAAGTGTCATATATCATTTTAAACAGGAGAACCTGAAGTTTCAATCTGTATCATTTAAAGGTCCAGTCTAAAATATTTTTTGTTCCAAAAACATATGAACAGACAGAAAATATTCCAGAATTTTCCAGAAACGATTTTTAAAAAAAGTGGCATTTTCTAGTTATTTCAAACAAAACCTTATGAAGTTTGTTTTTCTTTCTTTAGAAATACATGCTATGATGTTTTATACTTCCAAAATAAATTTTGTCTACATCCACAATTCCCTGAGCAAGTAATAGCAATTTATTTCAATGTTATTCCAAGGCGTTTTTCTATGGGGGAAAAAAATGCATTTATTTACTGACAATGTATTTGCCCAAAAGTTCTGGGAATGAACTAAACAGAAAAAAAATGTTACAAAATAATAGAACAGTGAAGCAAATTTGACTTTTTCCAAATAATATATTTTCAGTTACTATAAACAACACCACTTACAATGAACAAATAAAAAAAATAAGAAAATAATAAATAATGTGTCAAAGTCCAAATAAACATGGTGCAAATCCTCAGTAAAAAAATAGATATAAATATTTACTATACCATAAATAGTTACATAACTAAACTAGATTCAATATGAAACATCCTTAGGTTTTATGTGCCAGCATGGATATGGTTGTCTGTGGATTTGGATATGATTGTCTGCAATGCAGACAAACAGCTGCACCTTCATTTGCGTCTTTTGAAAACAGCAAGAGCAGCAGTTCGTCTTTGCTGTGTCACTGTTTTGTCATGTTTCTGTGCTGCTGTGCATGCAAAAGTACTTAGTATGAGGATTATTTCATGCAAAACATTTTTTTTGCGTTTTATTTAGCCGCGCATAAATGTATGCCTATCTCTCATTCCGTGTTGTTCAAAAAGCTTGTTGGTCCACAAACAAAAGCGAAACCTATGCTTATTGGTTGTGATATAGCGAGTTTGAACCAATCTGGGCATGGAGGAGGGACAATGCATCAATGTATCGTGTCTGGTTTGTGCGGAGACACAGTGACGAGCGTTTCTTTGTCAAATCAGCGTTGTCAAATTTTGATGACGTAACCGCACTGATTCCGGAGCCTCTGAAAGTCCGCGAATTATGTGATACAGCACTGGAAAGCTGAGATTCTCTTCTTTATGCCAATCTTTGAATTGTATGAATCGGATCAGCGGATCAAAAGTTATTAAACATTTAAGAGCAATACTTATTTTTAGCCGCGGGCGGCTGTCTCGGTCTTTAAGGGTTAAGCAGAAATGGAGGTGAAACTTTTCCCTCTTTTATTTTTACTCTCTTTCCCTCATCTATGTTAAGCTTTTTTGAGACAATCTACATGATAAAATTCACAATAGGCAAGGCAAGTTTATTTATATAGCACATTTCATACACAGTGGCAATTCAAAGTGCTTTACATGAACAAGAATAAAAGAAACAAGTAAAATAAAAATAAAAACAAATAATAAAAATGAGTAAAAAAAAAATAGAACTACAGATTAATCAAAAGGAATTGAAACTGATCTGGGTGGCTCAGTGGTTAGCACAGCAAGAAGGTTGCTGGTTCGAGTCCCTTGGAGTTTACTTGTTCTCCCTGTGTTGGTGTGGGTTTCCTCTGGGTGCTCTGGTTACCCCCACAGTCCAAACACAGGCGCTATAGGGGAATTGGATGAACTAAATTGGCCATAGTGTATGAGTGTGTAAATCTGTATGGGTTGTGGCTGGAAGGGCATCCACTGCGTAAAACATATATGCTGGAATAGTTGGCTGTTCATTACACTGTGGTGACCTCTGAAATAGAGACTAAGCCAAAGGAAAGTGAATGAAACATATCTGAGAGAAAATAAATAAGGAGAATTTAAGGACAAAGCATAAGGAAATCCCATCACAACAAATTGACCAATCAGAAGCAGCTTTTAAGAGACTGAATCCTTGAATGACCTTATTCAGACCCTGTAAGAAAAGAGCTGATGCTGCAGTTCATTTTAGAAGACAATCAAAATGACCTGCAGTGGATGTAAAGATTTTTCCAAAGACCAATTACATTAGAAACCTTTAAAATCGCATAACAGGCCACTGGTTTATTGCTTTAACCAATGCTAATTTGATTCCACCATGATTAGTTTTTTTTAGCTGCACACTGAGCTTTTGTTCAAACACAGAGAGATCCTGTTTTAACATGGTGTGAGTTCCTCCAGTTGTTCAGTAAATGCATCGAGGGCTTTTCTGTGTAAATGCTGTATGACTTTCTCAGTTCAGGATTCAGCATCCCTGTTCACTCTTGTTGGGATTCAGGTGAGCTTTTCCATTCAAACGCTGTGTGAAAGCACATGTTTGAACACAGTACGGCATCTCCCATTCAAACACTCCTCAAAGAAGCATTTAAACACAGTTTTGGGAAAGGGAGTCCTAGAGAGTTATGTATGAAATCTGAGAGGCAAGGCGTTCAGAGGGACCATATAAATCTTTATTGGGGATACATTATTCTATAAACTCTTTCTCAGGCCTTTTTTTTGTAATATATTTAATTCAAAGGTTATTCCAGAGTTTAGGAGCCATATATGACAAGGCTCGACCTCCTTTAGTGGACTTTGCTATTCTGGGTACTACCAGAAGACTGAGTTTTGAGATCTTAAAGAGCGGGTTGGATTGTAGCGAGACAGAAGGTTGGTAAGATAAACAGGAGCTAGATTATTTAAAGCTTTATAGATAAGAAGCAAGATTTTATGATCAATATGAAACTTAACAGGCAGCCAGTGTAAGGAGGATAAAATTGGGGTGATATGGTCATATTGTCTAGACCTGGTAAAAACTCTGGCAGCTGATTATTTTATATATTTTGTGTTTTTTTAATCCAATATTTACTTTAAGTTCATTCATTCATTTTCTTTTCAGCTTAGTCCCTTTTAATAATCTGGGGTCGCCACAGCGGGATGAACTGCCAACTTATCCAGCACATGTTTTACGTAGCGGATGCCCTTCCAGCTGCACATGTTTGAACACAGTGTGGCATCTCCCATTCAAACACTGCTCAAAGAAGCATTTACACACAGTTTTGGGAAAGGGAGTTCTAAAGAGTTATGTATGAAATCTGAGAGGCAAGGCGTTCTGAGGGAACATATAAATCTTTATTGGGGACACATTATTCTACATACTCTTTGTCAGGTCTTTTTTTGTAATCTATTCAATTCAAGTGTATTTAATGCTTTCCACAAGAATTACTTCAAAGCAGCTTTACAAAAGCTGAACATTAATGCATTACAACCAAATGTGGAAAAGTTAAGGTTGTTTATTATCATCACTTTATTAGTTACTAGGGATGCTCCAATCAGCACTTTTGCAGCCGAAACAGAGTACTGATACCTCGTAATGGTGATCGGTCAAAACCCAGTACCGATTCTGATGCTTCAAGCTTTATAATGCAGAAAGCACATTTCCCTCTAAGTACGATACTTAAATGGAGATCTCTCTGTACCTAAGAAAATAAATGAAGGATGTTGCATTAAATCCCTTAAGCACGTCTCAAGGTTGTATTAGTTTGGGATTTTTCATTAGTTTTAGTTTTTATTTCATTTTGACTTTTTGTTTTCAAACTCAGTCAGTTTTAATTAGTTTTTAGAGGCAGATTTATTAGTTTTTATTAGTTTCTATATTTTGAAATTGCTTAGTTTTAATTTGTTTTTATTAGTTTTAGTTGTTTTGTTTGTTGTTTTTTGTAAATTAGGATATTTTTAAGGTGCAAGATTGTGCATGATCTGTAAAGTTTCATACAGTTAAATTTTGCAACCCAATTCCATTACGATTTTCTGTTAAGAAATAAACTTATGTTTCACCCGATCCTCTCATTTAAGCTCTCGGTTTACCTGCGCTGCAGTTGTTCAAGTTTAGTTTAGTTACAGCAGGCTGTCATGAACTGTTTTTGTTCGATTTACTAAATCACACATGCGCAGTATTATCGGTTCACCTGTTCTCAAATCAGTTATCTGTGTTTACTGTTCTAATAACTGAATAACTCAGTATCTATTGGTTTATTTCGAGTCAGTGTGGGGTATCAGGCATGTAAAAATTAAGTAGTTTGTGGATAACGTTACTGGAGACGTGAATCATTTCAAATGATTTGGTTCGAATTGGTGAATTTAGAAGACTCACTTAGAAGATCCAGTTAAAAAGAAAGATTTGTTCGCGGTCGCGATCACTAATACAGAAATAAAACCCATTATTGGGCTAATGTGTTAAATTAACACTTTTTAAGTGTCTGCTTGGGTCCTATTTAATGTGTCACCGTGCTGCTTTCATGTCCACTAATTGTTTTTGTCGCGGGAGCAACTGCAAGGATGACTGGAGGAGAACCGGCTTGATCTGGCCAATGGCATCAGGATTACAGACTCTGAGATGCCGTGCAGGTCAAACACCTGCAGCGCGGAGTAAATAGATTCTAAAAGGCTTACAGTCGGTATTAAATACATTTACAAAGGTGAAAACGAAGGGCTTTTTTGCTATAATTTTAGTTAGTTTACTTTAGTTTTTATTTTTCTTTCAGTTAACGACGATTATTTTTCAATTTTAGTATTCATTTTTTTGTTAACTATAATAACCTTGGCACGTCTATTATAACCATTTAGATGTGAACATAGCACAGTAGCTCAATAAGAGTGGGAGATTCAATAGAGTCTGGCTGCAGATTTGCACTTGCACCTCCAGGCTTGCACGCTCAGACGGCACGCTAAGGCAACCTCACTTCCTTTGCAAATGACGTCGTTTACAATCGCCACCTGTGTCCGCTTACATGAAAGTCCTTCGGTAATTTAACTTAAGGGTGTCCCTGAGGTGGAAAAAACCGAGGTAACGGACTTCATTAAGATCATTATTGTTTCTTTGTCTGACTTTTTTGATTTACAAATTAAAGCTGTAGGGAGAGGGTGCCATTTTTATTTTTGTACTTGTTTGATTGTGTTTATTCATAGTAAGGGAGTTGAGGAAAGCCTTTGTTGTTTCATTTCTTTTCTTTTACCTAAAATTAGGTTATTTAGTACTCCTCCTGATCTAGATCTGTTTTGTTTGTTGTTTTGGTTAATCCTTCTCCTGAAAATGTATGCTTCATTTTATTGTTTATTGATTGAGAACCAAATAATAAAAAGTTCACTCTTTTGCAAGGGACGTAACAGTTGTAACAAACTTCTTATCGGTCACACTTACTCAAGTGCCTTTTTTCTAAGCGTTTCACTGTGGTTTCTGGCAATATACAGCGACGGGCGCCGCAGTTGCTATAGTTAGGTAAACAGATCGTAACGAACCACGAATGCTTGCCTTACAACAGCTCTGCAGTAATATTACACATCATCTCTGCCGCTTTCCGTTAAGCGAATCAAGACGTTCCCTTATCGAGTCGATCTCGACATTATGTTTGGAGGACCTATAACACTGGGCTGAGATCATGTAGAAACTGTTGAAGCTGCGCTGCAACTCTGATTTCATATGGACGCACTCCTGTGCAGACGTGTTAACTTAACAAGAATAGTTATAAAAAATAGTTTCCCAAGTCGTTCAAGAATCATTGCTGTAAGTCTATAATGTGTATCTGTTAGTTGTAATACTACAACTCCTTAAAATGTTTAAAATAAAAACTAAAATTCAAATTTGCTTAGTGTTTTTTTTTTATTCATAACTGGGGAAGAATACCTTGTGTGTATATTTAGATGGATATTTAGTTGATATATTTAATAAGCTTTGCTGGTCTGTCATGTTGTACAACGTAAGTAGGCTACTTAGAAATATTTACCGCCAGTGAGATTTCACTCAGGTTTGTACATCAGCATAAAGAGATACTGTGTGCAGTCTTTTTATGGTAAATATGTACTTATTTTCCTGCAAAAATACCATTTAATAAGCTCCTTCCTCTTTTATTGTAGTCAAAGCACACACAGCAAAAAGCCTGTCAGTCTTTCATGTTTTACATCTGTGTAAAAGAGCCCAGATCATAGTCATCCCACAGCGAGTGCCCGTCAGCAGCGCTCTGCTAGTGCACACTAGAAGGAGAACATGCAACTAGTTGCCGATGCAGTGATGCATTTTAAACTAGCTTGAAATCTAACCCCCCGTCTCTGACAAACAGAAAACAACAACCAGTGAAAATGCAAAAAGTGGTTGAACATCTGCAGCCCACGTCTCCCTGAACACTCGCTCATCCAGACCTTTGCTCTTGGTTTCTGCTTATTCCTGTGCTGTGTAAATCGCTGCAGAAATAACACAGAGTCCATCTTGTTTGTTTATGTTGCGGCGTGATGAGTTATGAATCCTTATTTCCTTCAGAATTATTAGCCCTCCTGAATTATTAATCCCCTTGTATACCCCACCAATTTCCATTTAAAGGAAATAAGATTGTTTTAACACATTTCTAAGCATAATAGTTTTAAAAACTCATTTCTAATAGCTGATTTCTTTTATCTTTGCCATGATGACAGCACATAATATTTGACCAGATATTTTTAAAGATGCTAGTATTCAGCTTAAAGTGACATATAAAGGTTAAACTAGGTTAATTACTGTAGGTTTATTAGGCAAGTTATTGTATAACAATGCTGCTGAACAATTATCAACGATTTGATAATTGAAAAAATATTGCTTGAGGAGACTAATAATATTGACCTTAAAACGGTTTTAAAAAATTCAAAACTGCTTTTATTGTAGCTGAAATAAAACAAATAAGACTTTCTCCAGAAGAAAAAGTATTATAGAAATTACTGTGAAAATTTTCTAAATCTGTTAAACATCATTCATTCATTTTCCTTCGGCTTAGTCCCTTATTCATTATTGGTCACCACAGATGAATGAACCGCCAGCTATTATGTTTTACGCAGTGGATGCCCTTCTAGCTGCAACCCAGTACTGGGAAGCACCTATTCACACTCGATTAAACACACACTCAAACACTACAGCCAATTTTGTTTACCTAATTCACTTATACTGCATGTGTTTGGACTGTGGGGGGAATCGGAGCAACCGCAGGAAACCCACGCAAACACTGGGGGAACATGCAACTCCATAGAAATGCCAACCGAGACTCAAACCAGCCACCTCCTTGCTTTGAGGCAACAGTGCTAACCACTGAGCCACCCTTGTTAAACATCATTTGCGAAATATTTGAACAAAAAAAATAAATAAATCACAGGAGGACAAAAAATAATTGCAATGAAAGCTTTTATTGACAATTTTCAGGCAGTCATTTGTCAAGAGACAGGTTGAGCGTATCGATCTGATTGCTTACATATTGGTAAGCCACCAAAGCAATTCCTCATACATAAAATTTATTCTGCAAAATCAATAAATAATAAATATGCTAAATCACTTGCAGTTTTTTCCATTCGCAACCACAGCAATAGTTTGCATTTAAATGGGTGTAAATCAATATATGAAAATGATTGGGAGATTGGGTGCGAACTATAGGCAAAAATACTTTTTATTGCACAATTGCATGGTTGGCATCTTCTAATTTTTTCTATTCTTCTTATAGCGAAGAAAGCATTACATACAGTAACTCTTTGGTGTCACAATGTGGCATCTTATTAGTATTTTTAATTTCCTAGTTGTGTTGCATTAACAAGAACATTAAGGGTCCTATCTTATACCTGGCGCAATACTTGTTTGCTAGTTTCAGGTTGGCGCAAGAGTCGTTTTGAGGCGTTGCGCTATGCTCTTTAAATAGCAAATGCATTAGCGCTCATTTGTGCGCCCATAGGCGTTCTGGTCTAAAAAGGAAGGCGTTCTGAGGCGCACTGCTGGCGCGTTTCTATTTTGAGAAACAGCGCAGAGTTGCGCCTCGCTTACACACTGCTTAATACACACAAGATGTAGAGCAATACGCAAATATCTTTACATATGAAAAAAATTAAATATTAAGGATAGGCCTGTATATAGGATATAATAAGAATATATATAGGACATAAATATAAAGGATTAAAATATTACAAAACATATTATTTTCTAGCCTACATAAATATGAAAAATCACTGCTTTTATGTCTTCTTCATCTCGGGAGGCTTTTTCAGTTCATTCATAACAATTTGCTTTTGTATAATGTTATTATTATTTGCAGTATTATTTATTATATCCATATTTATATTTGTTTTATTAAAAACAAGATTTGCTTAGAATCAAGAAAAGCTTAGATTTGCCCACCTGCAGGTTTTAGACCATATAGGGCACAGCATGTGTTTTAGGATATAACTCACTTTTGAACACACTTTGTTATTATTGTTCATTTATTCGTTTGCTGGAAATTAGAACTGAATTTAGAAATAGTTTTGAAACAAAAATTTGCGCTTGACAAACGAAATTAATTATTTATAGGCTAATTGACAGGGCTCAACAATAAGGACTGCCCGATGGCCCAGGGCCAGTGTGCGAGGTGCTTGGGACAGTTGACAGGATTGTTACTGGCCCGATCTGTGCTGCCTTGTCACAAAAGTTCAATTTGCCTGCGACTATTTGTCAATTGCGTATGAATACAGTCCTAGAATCGAGTAACAGTTTGGGCTTTTAAATGCTACCTTCTCTGTGATGTCATAAACACCATATTGCTTTTTGGTTGCTCTTATCTGGATTCATGTTGTGAGCATGTCGTGTTTTGTAAACTGGTAAAAACCAGCACAGCGAAGTGACGGCAACATCAAAGATACTTGGGAACAGCGCGACGATTTGCTCATTATACATTCATTTACATTTTAAAAATATTTAAAGTCTAGATTCAAACACATTTTTGACACAATGTTTAAAATGTGGCTAAGAAATAGCTATTAGATTTTATTATTATTATTATTATTTTATTTTTTGGTGAATATATTGGCAGGGCAAGTAAAAATCTGAACCCCTGGCCCAATCAGGCCAGTAGAAAAAATCCTTAGCGTTGAACCCTAATTGATGTCTGTGCGTACAAGGTTTCCCTATTCAAGAGCGAAAGTGAAAGTAGATCATTTATCTCTCATAATTGCGCGGTAGATGCTCTGTTTAACTGTTCTCTGTAAAAACCAAAACAAAAAACTGTTAACTGTTTGCTAGTGAAATGCTCAGTTTTTCCACTTCCACTTACTTTACGTCCTGTAAATAGCAAATGCGCTTATGGCGCGACGCAGATGACTCTTAAAGGGAATGGGAGATGAGACTCTGATTGGTTTATTCTCAAAACACACCTATAACTCATTAAGAAAATAAACTCAACACTTTTAGACCATGCGCCACAGCGCAAAGCTGATTTTACCGTCCTTAAATGAGCAAATATGGATTCTGACACACCCTGAAAGCGTTTGCGCCCTGCGCTTTCCGTTTTGCGCATGGATTGTCAAAATAGAGCCCTAAGTCATGTAATGTATTACATCATCAATATTTTCAATGATGTAGTACATTATATGATGTAATGTCGTATGGCGCCCCACATAGCAACAAAATATGCATAAAACCATGTGGATTATTTAAATAACGCAAACCTTACTTATTCTTTCATCTACGGATTTCATTATAAGGATAGTTCACTCAAAACTTACTCCCATTATGAAAATTACTATCAGTTACCTCAAGAGCTGCCACATGCTTTTCTGTTAAACACAATTTTTATGATTATTCAGGCCTCGAAATTGCGATTTGGTCGCATATGCTCTCAAAATATAAGCTAAGCTATTTGTGCGAGTGCATTTAACGGTTGTAGTGCGACCTGTTTTAATTTTTTCTAAAAACGTGCTGAAGCGCTCTTCCCTGCCGCTAAATTGGTTCATATTAGCTGTCAATCGCTCAGGACTTTCCGCTGTCAAATGACAGGGAGCTTATGTGGCCGCAGGAAATGCAAACAGCTGAAGAGTGAAAAGTACACAAATTTACAGACCCCACCTAAAGTTCACAGCGATCATGTGGTGAATGTGGATCCGCCAGCCGAGATCAATCGAGTGTTTTCGGAGAAGGTGCCTGAATCCCGATGCGATGCATTCACTGTGTGTTCAGTGCAAATGTCCGCTAAATGTAAAATCTAACACCATTCACATCATCATCAAGGAAGCTCGCCTTTACTACGTTTAAACTGATCCGGCTTATAACAAAGAAGGGTATTGCGCAGGTGGTCATCGCGAGAGTCCTGCTCTGCTCAACCTATGTGCCTTTTAATGTAAGTTAATGATTAACAAATAATGAATTCACTAGATGGTAATGCTTCGTAAATGATTCATAGTGTGTAGTTATTATTCAGATTATGCGGATCCACTAATTGGATCCAAGACCAGCGACGTGATGATCCCAAGGATTCCATATCCGGGACCAGGCCATATCCTGAGCTGCTGCTGCGCTGATGGTCGTGGGGAGTGGAGAACATGAGTCTGATTCCAGCGACGCTCCAGGGACAGACGGGTCTTCGCTGAGGCCATCTTCCAGCCTAAACCACGGCGAATGAAGCTCTACACAAGACTTCTGGCCAGCGGAGAAATTAAAATGGTCGTGCCCAACTGAGTCTGGTTCCCTCAAGGTTTTTTTTCTTCACTCCCATCAGGTGAAGTTTTTTTTTCCTCTCCGCTGTCGCCACTGCCTCGCATGGTTCAGGATTGGTAGAGCTACGCATCGATGAATTGGCTCTTCAGTGTTTGAACTCTCAGTAATGATTAAATCACACTGAACTGAGCTAAACTGAACTGAACTGAACTTAAACACTAAAACCTGAACCACACTGATCCAGTTACTATGACCATTTATGTGAAGCTGCTTTGACACAATCTACATTGTAAAAGCGCTATACAAATAAAGCTGAATTGAATTGAATTGAATATAAAGTGTTACCACTATTTCTTAAAACAAGATTATTTTTCGGTTGTCTAGAAAATGCTTCTTGATTTACTGTAAGAACTTTTAGATATTTAAACTAAAAGCCAAGAAAATCCTATTTTGCAGTGTAGTTCTCTATGCAACATAAAGCTGCTTTTCTGCTTAACACCCAAAAGAGTTATGCTATGTGTACATAGTGTAATCAGTGTTTGTGTACCTGTTAATAATCCGGCACATGATGTGTACCAGCGCAGTGATGGACAGATGGTTGTGTAGTGAAGAGAAAAAGCCAAATACCTCTTACTCAGCTTCTCCCTGCTATCACACTCTGAACCCGTTCTCCGCAGACCCCCTGCACTCCAGCCGGTGACTAATGATTTCCACAGGCACAAAAAAAATCTCTGTATTTTATGTATCTGGCTTGAGGCTCAGATCCCTGAAGGACAGCAGGACAACCACAACACTGAAACGTTCAGGGCAAATGATGTGAAATTAGGACACACGCTGTCTTTGGGAACAATGATGTTTTATGTATGCGTGGGTGTGTGTGTATTTTTTAAGGTGCTAAATAGCTAGACTGTGCTGGCATATTGTGAGGGAAAGATTGCTGTGCACTGCATTGTGTTTGGAAACGAGCTGAAACCATCTGTCGCAGTAAAGCACTCATATGCTATTAATTTCTTACTTAAGAACACAATGACGTACTGCATGACCATACTAGATGAAAAAAACAAACACACGGTAACTTCCTGTAGGCCAGAAACATGATGTCAGGCTCTTCCAGACTGCTTATCATCAGATTTGTGCTGTCACTTATTTCAAAGCACTGTTTACATCAAGCAAGCAGGTGAATTGGTTGGATATGTGCCAAATGAAAGAGGAATGATTATGTTCATCATTTTAACATCAATTTAAATGCATTTGTTTAGGCTTGACATATTGTAACATTTGTTTATAGTTTTATTTCATTCCTGTTCAGTTCTGGATGTGTCCATATGCAAATTTCCATCACAGTGCTGCTGTGTGATTGGCTGACTAGATATTCGTGTTAGCATAAGTTTTAACTGGGGCTCGTTTTGCTGTTATGGTCATTGTTATTTGATTTTTAGAGTCAGTATTTTCTTTTAATAATTTTTTTTGTAATTATTTAATTTTTTTTTTATCTATAATCTTTATTTTTTGCTTTTTTTAAACAGAATATTCCAATCTTAAATAACCGAGTCATATTTAATATAACATTTAACAATAGTAGTCAGAGAATACAATGAACAAAATGACATTTAGACAAATAGTTACATAAATAGAATAAATAAATAATGAAACAATAAAACAAAATATTAACTATAATAAATTGGAATAAATATTAATAATAATAATATTAATAGTAATAATAATAATAATAACAACAACAATAATAAAAACATTAATAATAATGATAATAAGAATAATAATGATGATAATAATAATACTAATAACAAAAACAATAATAATAATGATAATAATAAATAATTAATAATAATAATGATAATAATAATGATAATAATAATAATAATAATAATAAATAATAACTAATAATAATAACAACAATAATAATGATAATAAGAATAATAATAACAATGATGATAATAATAATACTAATAACAAAAACAATAATGATAATAATAATGATAATAATAATAATGGTAATAATAGCAACAACAATAACAACAATAATAACAACAATAATAATAACAATAACAACAACAACAACAACAACAACAACAACAACAATAATAATAAAAATAATAATAATAATTATAATAATAATAACAACAACAACAACAACAACAACAATAATAATAATAATAATAATAATAAAAATAACAACAATACTACTAACATTAATAATGATAATAATAATACAGGTAACAATAATAATGATAATAATGATGATAATAATAATAATAATAATAATAATAATAATAATAATAATAAATAATAATAACAATACTACTACTAATACTAATGATAACAATAATAGCAACAATAATAATAATGATGATAACAACAATAGCAACAATAATAAAAATGATAAAGATAATAATGATAAATATTCTATTATTATTATTATCGTTATCATTATCAATAATAATAATAATAATAATAATAATAATAATAATAATAATAATAATAATAATAATAAAGTACACATTAAGGGTTTAGGCATTTTCGATTTATCTTAGACTTTACATACAATCTAAAAGATAAAAGCTTCATAATATCTTTATTTACAACATTTTCTCAATCAGTGCAAGAAATTACCCCCAAGTTTTCATACACAGATCAAAGCCTCCTGAGATTTTAGATATCCGTCGTTCATAACTAACAATGCTGGACATGATTTCTTACCATTCATTAAACAAAGAGTGCATAATAGATTACCAACGTCTTACTGTAGAATAATTCTACATCCAGATTCCATAGCAAGACGGCACCATTGCCTTTACTCCTAGAGTCATTGTTTTTTTGTTTTTTTTTTAAGATTTATTTTTGTCCTTTTTGCCTTTATTAGATAGGAAGTATTTAGACAGGAAGCGAAGTTGGAGAGAGAGAGGGGGGTAGGGAAATGTCCTCGAGCCGGGATTCGAACATGGGATGCCCTGACGTGCTTTTGCACCATGTCAATGCGCTAACCACTAGGCAATTTTGCCGACCCTACAATCATTATTATCTGAAATCAGTCACTTGTCCATATCCCCTAAAGTTTCATCATGTTGTGTTCAAAATGTTTACCTCAGTAAATTTGTGGGGCTTTAGTTTGCATTTCATGTTTAATTATAAATAAGGTCATAAATCAACCAGTGCCATTGATCATTAGCAGGCCTGCACGGAATCTGTATACACATTTCCACATATATTTGAGCCCATCGTTCAATCTATTTATTTGCTCGTGTAAATGTGTAAATATACATATATTCATTCATTCTCCTTCGGCTTGGTCCCTTTATTTTTCAGCGGTCGCCACAGCAGAATGAACCGCCAACTTATCCAGCATATGTTTTATGCAGCAGATGCCCTTCTAGCCGCAATCAAACACTGGGAAACAGCCATACACACTCACAATCACACTCATACACTACGGCCAAATTTAGCTTACCGAATTCTCCACACGTGTTTGGACTGTGAGGGAAACTGGAGCACCCTGAGGAATAATATTGAATAATATGGAAAAGTATTGATGCTTTATTTACAATACAGTTTTATTAAGTCATATAGTCTTTTAGTAGATTAATTATATGACAGACTTACTTTGTTTACCAAACAAGTCCTTCTAATTGGATCTGCTTTGTATAACATAAATAAAATGTTATTATCTATTTTATTTCATGTGTTAAGCTACTCTCAAAATCCTTCCTCATAAATCTTTCTGCACAGAAATAGCAAAAAAAAATATCCACCGATTCTGTCTGGCCCTAATCATTAGTGCGCCCTCCAGCTGGACACCACAATTATGAGTTTAATTTCTCCACGAAGGAGTGTTGTCCTGGTGGAGTCCTCAGGTTATTTGGGTGTGTTTGTCTCTCTGTCCCAAAAGTCCTCAGAAACGGCACACCAAAATCAATGCTTCTGTCCTGAGATTGTAATGAGAGAGAGCTGTGAGAGCCTCAAAGACGAGACCTCTATGCCCTCTTAACAAGAAGCTTAGATTTGATCCTCGTATAAAGAGCCGTGTGGTTTTATGCTTGAGCGGATGGGCTGTTTTCAGGAGGGCCTGTTGTGTATTTCCATTAACCACATGGGCTCCTCTGCTCAGCGATAGCATTATTTTCAACACAGACTCATTGGAAATAAGTGCTTCAGCTTGCATTTTTTTCCGTGAAACTGCATAAATGTACATCAACACACGCTTGACTGCAGTTTCAAGGTAAAATGAACGCTACGGAGCAGAATGATGCCAAAGATTTTTGTTCCTTTTCACCCTATTTATGGAGACATGCAGTTCTTTGCACAACACCAAAATAAATACCACTAAACAATTCAAAGGTGTCTATGATTTGTACTGGATTATGTTTTTGTCACCGATCTATCTCCATGTGGACAACATTTCTGGTGTGGTCATTTTGCTTGTAGCTTAGTTTGTATGGTGTTGAGTGTTCTGATTCGAGTCCAGTGAAGCACTCGTCCACAAAAGAGGTCAAATCAAGGTAAAACTAATTAGGTTTGCATTTAGAAGCACTGTTTGAAATTAGGCTTTAGGTAAATGGTTAACTAGGTAATCTGTAGGAAAGGCGCCAGCTTCAGGTGAACATGTACAAGAAGAAAGTGTATCTGAAACGTACAACCTACTTTAAGTGATGTATTTAATGAATTTCTGATTTGCAAATTTGTAGAAGCACCTCTAGTGGATTTGCCATTTAAAACGTGCAATGAAATGTACCTTAAATAATGTTTCAGATTCACAAAAATGTAGACAGCGCCCTCTATTGGATTTGTTATTTAAAGCATGCAATGAAATGTACCTTTTAATAATGAATTTTAGATTCCCAACAACGTAGACAGTGCCCACTAGTAGATTTGTCATTAGAAACGTGCAATGAAATG
Organism: Danio rerio; assembly: GCF_052040795.2. NCBI lineage: Eukaryota > Metazoa > Chordata > Actinopteri > Cypriniformes > Danionidae > Danio > Danio rerio. The sequence continues at coordinate 50,994,228 of NC_141033.1, read as the reverse complement.
TACCTCAAATTACGTATTTCAGATTCACAACAATGTAGACAGCGTCCTCTAATGGATTTGTCATTTGAAACATGCAATGAAATGTACTTTAAATTACATATTTCAGATTTTCAACAATATGGATAGTGCCCTCTAGTGAATTTGCCATTTAAAACATGCAATGAAATGTACCTTAAATGACGTTTTTTAGATTCAAAAAAATGTAGACAGCGCCCACTAGTGGATTTGTCATTTAAAACGTGCAATGAAATGTACCTTAAATAGAGTGTTTCAGATTTGCAACAATGTAGACAGCCCCCTCTAATGGATTGGTCATTTGAAACGTGTCATGAAATGTACCTTAAATAACGTATTTCAGATTTGCAACAATGTAGACAGCACCCTCTAATGGATTTTTCATGTAAATCGTGCAGTGAAATATACTTTAAATAACATATTTCAGATTCGCAACAATGTAGACAGCGCCCTCTATTGGATTTGCCATTTGAATCGTGCAGTAAAATGTACCTTAAATAATGTATTTTATATTTACAAAAATGTAGACAGCGCCCTCTAGTGGATTTGTCATTTAAATCGTGCAGTAAAATGTACCTTAAATAATGTATTTTAGATTTACAAAAATGTAGACAGCACCCTCTGGTGGATTGCCTATTTAAAACATGCAATGTAATGTACCTTAAATAAAGTTTTTTAAGTTCCCAACAATGTAGACAGCGCCCTCTAATGGATTTGTCATTTAAAACTTGTAATGAAATGTACCCTAAATAAAATATTTTAGTTTTGCAGCAATGTAGACGGTGCCCTCTAGTGGATTTGTCATTTAAAATGTGCAATTAAACGTACCCTGAATAAAGTATTTCGGATTTGCAAATGTGTAAACAGCGCCCTCTTGTGGATTTGTCATCTAAAACGTACAATGAAATGTAACTGGAGTAACTTATTTAGCGTTTTGCTAAAAATGCACGTATTTCCAATGAATCCAGGCTGGTTATTTTTGTTGTGTGTATGTGACTGTATTGAGACACAGTTGTGTTTGCTAGCAGTAAATGTCACTGATGTTTATTGGATCATGTTTCAGCAAAAGGTTTGGCTGAGGTATTGCTGTTTGTTTATCTCCCGAGACTGCAGTGATGTCGAAAAGTTCAGAATGCATTATAGGTTGTTTCCACAGGCATTTTTTGGTTCTGCAGAGTTGTATTGTATTTATTGAATTATGTCCAACAGTGTAAATGGATGCAGATCTGTTTTTTTTTATTGAAAATCATAAGCATTTCAAAAACACCTAAGGGAAATGTATTGCATTTCAGCATTCTGCCAGCTCCTTTATTTTACTGAAGCTGATTTAGTATTATTAATGGTAAAGTAAATTAATTAAAAGTAGTAAAAACTAAGAAACAAACAAAAAATTAAACATTGCTGTTTGACTGAAATAAGCTAAACTGAAATAATAATAATAATAATAATAATAATAATAATAATAATAATAATACCTTTTATTTACAGGCACCTTTCAAAGCACTCAAGGACACCTTACAATATGTCACAGGCACATTATAAAAACAAGACAGATGAGTAATAAACTTAATATTAATACAGAAAAAATAAGATAAAAAATAAAATAAAGATGTTTCCTAATTTTTTAGTAAAATAACTACAGTAAATGTAATTATTTAAAAAACTTAGACACATTAAAAAATTTTTTTATAACAAACAATAGATTTACTAATAAATTTCACGAAAATGAAAACGGAAAATATGTTAAAACATACAATACAAAAATACACATTTAAATAGTTTTCACGTTTAATTACAATAATTACATCAAAATAATAGTTTTAAACATTTATTATTAACATTATATTATGGATTTTTAATAGTTTAAGATTTAGACATATCATTTAAAAAATATACATAATTAATAAATAATTGTAATATTCACATTTTTTAATGGTTGCTAATTTAATACCAGTTTCTTTTTTCATTGCCTTGATGACAGTACATGATATTTTACTGTTTACTTAATGTGCAATTTAAAGGCTTAACTTGCTTAATTAGGTTAACTAGGCAAGAAAAATAGTTATTTAGGTTAATTAGACAATTAGACAACATATTTCAGATACGCTAAGATGTAGACACCCCCCTCTAGTGGATTTGTCATCTAAAACGTGAAATTAAAGGTCCCCTTAATAACATATTTCAAGTGTGCAAGTATGTAGACAGCACCCAGAAGATTTGCCATTTAACGCCTGCCCTCGTCTTTAACTGTGTATTACACTGCGTCTAAATTATTCACCCTCCTGTGAATTTTGCTTTTCAAATATTTCCCAATATTTTTCACTGATATATATCCACATATTTTTCACAGTATTTCCTATAATAATTTTTTCTCCTGGAGAAAGTCTTATTGGTTTTATTTCGGCAAGAATAAAAGCAGTTTTAAATTTTTTTTAACCATTTTTAGGTCAAAATTATTAGCTCTTTTAAGCTATAATTTTATTTTAATAGTCGACAGAACAAACATCATTGAACAATGACTTGCCTATTTACCCTAACTTGCCTAATTAACCTAGTTAAGTCTTTAAATGTCACTTTAAGGTTAGTACTAGCTGTCATTATGTCAAAGAAAAAATAAAACAGTTATTAGAAATGAGTTATTAAAACGATTATGTTTAGAAATGTGCTGTTAAAATATCGTTTTCCGTTAAACAGAAATTGGGGCAATTGATTCTAATTGAACCGGAGGGACTTCAGCTGTGTATATGTATGCATGCATCTGTGTAGTGTGAATGTTTTTGGTTCAAATTCTTCGTAGACAATGCTGCACTAATGATCTCTTGTGCTCCTCTTCCCGCAGGCTTCGGCATGAGCACCCCTGTGACAGTCGCCGGGAAGATTTTCCTGATCTTCTATGGTCTGTTAGGCTGCGCGGCCACCATCCTCTTCTTCAACCTCTTCCTGGAGCGCATCATTACCCTGCTGGCGGTGGTGATGAAGGCTGTGCGTCTGCGCCGTCTGCGCACCAGCGGCCTCCTCCCGCCGGGAATCTGCCAGGACTTTGCCGCCAGCACGTTACCAGGCTGGAAGCCCTCGGTGTACCATGTCATGCTGATCCTGGGTCTGTCAGCCATCGTGATCTCCTGCTGCGCATCAGCCATGTATACCCCAGTGGAGGGCTGGGCGTATGTGGACTCGCTTTATTTCTGCTTCGTCACTTTCAGCACCATTGGTTTCGGGGATTTGGTGAGCAGTCAAAACGCTGCGTACGACTACCAAGGACTCTATCGGCTAGCCAACTGTCTGTTTATATTGGCAGGAGTGTGTTGCATCTATTCTCTCTTCAACGTCATCTCTATTGTGATTAAGCAAGTCCTCAATTGGATGTTGGGGAAAATGAGTTGCCTGTGCTGCCAGAGATGCAACAAAGCTAATGCTTTCTTAGGACGCCGTAATGCTATCAGACCCGGTTCTAGACTCAGACGCGGACGATTCGGACAGACGCCGGATTCCGATGGGCCTTGCGATAGCGATACCGAAGGCCGACGGCTTTCAGGGGAGATGATCTCCATGCGGGATCTGACGGGATCTAATAAAATATCTCTCGCAATTATGCAGAAACAGCTGTCGGAGTCTGCTAATGGATATCCCAGAACGGTGTGCGGAAGTTCACGACAGAATGGATTTTCAGGTGGCGTCGGTGCGCTTGGTATCATGAATAACCGATTAGCAGAAACCAGTGACTCTAGGTAGGGTTAAATTCTCCAAAAAATGAAGCGAATCCAACTCTCTCTCTCTGGAAGTTGAGCAGTTTTTGGGTCGTGTCGAAATTCGTCTTGAGCTCGTGTAGATCAGCATGGCTTGCATGAATCGTGTAGGATCTCCTGTAGGAATTTTGGGGATTTTGGCTTGCAACAGAATGTGTAGGAAGCAATGAAGCATTCTGAGGATATCAGAAAGATCATATTTATAAGTTGGAAGTCATAATTACAAGCAGGAAGCAAGAAAGGTTTGTGTCAGTTACGTGAGATGGAGAGATGGACGAAGCTTTTACGTTAATAGTCAGTTTGTTTATGAATCAAATTATTGCATGTACAAAATATCTTATTATTGCTGATAGTATTTCAGTATATAACATATGAACAAATGCATACATGAATTCAATGCACCTTATTAACCATTTAGCTCTGATTAAAGCATCTGACATTGTAATTATGACTTCCCAACTCGTAAATGTGAACTTTCAAAGAGGACTTTGCATTTTCAAGTAACTAATACTTGATTACCCAAATCATATTTGCTAGAATTTGTAGATGATACTGTAGTAAACAAACTAAACCTGAAGAAATGATCTGAAGTTAGACTTAACTATACTACCTGTGGATGTTTGTAGGACATGAGTAGAGCTTTTCAAATCTCAGCTAAAGAAAAGTAGCATCCTTTTTTTACTCCACACTCGATTTACAACTATGCATCATCGTGTTCATGTTGCAAACATATTTGTTTTCATTATTAACAACAACTCAGAAAAGGTTTGCGCTTATATATTTATTTATAAATATGCAATATTTACAGTTTAATTTTAGATCAGTTTTAATGATTTTTGTCAATTCGGTTAATGTTTATTTTAAGTAATTTTGGTAACACTTAATTTTGATGGTCCCTATTGCATGTTTTGTTGACTAAAGGTTGCAGTGAACTATTCCAATTACTTCTCATTTGAGTATTGGTAGACTGTCTGCTTCATTTCTGCTCCTTTAACAGACATTTAACTGACTAGAGGAAACTTAGCAAGTACGTCAACTTACACTAACGCTAACGCCAACCTAACAGTCTACTTATAATCTAATGAGAACTAGTTGGCATGTAGATGCAATGTAACTTAAACTCCACAAACAGACCATCAAAATAAAGTGTGACCATCATGTTATTTTTTTATAAATAATTTTATCTATATATTTTTTTTAATTGAAAACTAATCAAAACAGATTAAGATTAAATATAATCTTTGGCATGACTTGTATAATGCATTATAAAGATATTCATAATATAAGTTGTAATGCACTGCATCTTCTCATAAATAGCTACCAAAAAGTTCTAAATTGTATTTAGTAAACATAATAAGCCGATAGTATAAATAATACAAAAATATTATCCAGATCTAAACTGCATTATAATACTTGATGATTTGTTTTAATATTTGAATGCATTATACTTTCAATAGAAAGTTATTATAATGTGTGGTCACAATTATTCATGAGATCAAACGCATTATTGAGTACATTAGAAAAAATAATAAATGCATAAATATGCCTTTTTTGATTCAATATATTTGTAAAATTCCTTTATTTATTTATTTATTTATTTATTTATTTATTTATTGTTGTCATGAACTGCACTAAAAAAATATTAATTGGATTTAGGGTAAGTTGCAATTTAAACAAACCGATTGTTGCAGCAGCTTAATGTCGAAGGCTTGGCATCTCAACGTACGTTTTTACGCACACAACCAATGTCCAGTCTTGCTTTCTCTTCAAGTTTAAATTCACTTTATTTAACTTATTATAAATACATACTTGCAATTAAACATGTTGAACCCTTTAGCGACCTCAAAGGTGTGTGAGTTTGGTGTGGTAAAAACTGCATGCGTTCCCTTCCTCAAGTCTTCTTCTCTCATGCAAGAAACACCGACTTTAAAACCCTATGTGCACATATTGCCCCCAAGTGGTGACAGCCCAAATTACATTTAAGTCAACATAAAGGCTCCTACACCGATTAAAAGTAGTAATGTTAAACTTTATTTTAATTCAGTCCGTATAAATTGTCTGCAACCACTTACCTTAAAAAAAAATTAGTAAATTCAAAGAATCATCTTTTTTAGTGTGGTTTTGGGCCATTTTCAGAATCCGTTTTCATCTAGAGCAGTGGTCCCCTACCTTTTTATCACTGCGGATGGGTCTGCACTTGACAATTTTACCATGGACTGGGGGGAGTAGGTCGGTGGTTCGTAGGTTGCTAGCCGACCATATCAATCGTTTTCTCAGAGGATGACAAGCTGACAAAACATTGCTGTCGCTCTGATACAAGTAGAAAATTACAAAGCACTGCAGTGTTTGGGTGTTTGTCTGAGATCATTAGTCCACTAAAATGTGTATAATTCACACAAGCTGAAGCTGATCAGTCAGTTTTTGTCACGTGACTTACGGTGCCTTCGCAGCATACATTCAACTGGGTGCGTCTGGAAGCCACTTGTGTATGTAAGGCGCACAACGCCATGGGAAATTACCAATTTGTGCAAACTCTAGAAAAGACGCGATAAGGGAATGTTATTTGTGATTTCCAGCAGTTGATCTACTTTCACAGGTTTGCTAGATTCACTTGGTTTGTTGCGGATCCATTCCTTGGCAGTTCGCGGGTCCTTCCCTGGGCCTTTTCCAATAGCAAAGAAACTTTACAAAGACGTCTGGTTTCGCTGCATGTGTATCAGTTTGGGCGCTCAAGTGACCAAGATGTAAGAGAATACGGTAATTTTAAAAAAAATAAAAGATCATTCAGACTCAGATAATAAATAAAACGGAAATAATTAATGATTTCTTGTGTGGCGAGGTACCAATTGATCCACGAACCAGTGCCTATTTGCAGCCTGGTGGTTGAGGACCACTGATCTACAGCTCACAAGCTCATATCCAGCATTACTTAAAGAGGAATTGCAGAACAAAATCATAATCGTGTACAGTAGTTGCAGATGACAGTACAGTGTGCAGATCAGTGGATTGGGAGGTTGTGAATTTGTACTGCACAAGCGAGTGCGTTTATTGAAGCCGTTCACATCTGTGTTCCTGTCGATAGGGATCTTATAGCGAAGGGGTGCCGGCGTTTGAGAAATTGAGCTGAGGCTTTTTGCAGTGTAATATGATGAGCAGAGAAGCGCAACTTCAAAGCCAAACTCTGCGGTTCCCCAAAGAGCTGGAGAGATGGAGAGAAAGAGAGAGGGAGTGAAGGAGAGTAAAGTGAACAGAGAAAGCATCAGCCATCTATCAGTGGGCAACTAGACTTCCAGCAGAGCTCAGAGCAAACTACTTCTGTCAGAAATCAGAAATCCTCACATTCGTCCGCCCTTCAAAAATCCCCCCAAATGATGTAGGATATCACTAACACACTCCACAGATCAGTGCGTACCAAAAAAGTGTAATGCAAAGACTAAACGTTTTCAAAATCGCGTGATCATTTTCACACGCAGGGCTTTACATTAACACCCACCAAATGCGAGTAGATTTCAGCCGTGGCGGGAAAGACAGACACCCCTATTAGCCACTTTGGCTGGTTGAAAATAAGTTTCCCAGATAATTATTCTTAAAAGCAGGGTTCGTCAATAAGGATGGTCCAATATGCATGCAAAGGCGATCTTAGAATTGAGAAGCAACACGACTGGCAAAAATGACTGCGTTCGCAAATTCGCGCGAGGAAAGCAGGTGAATACCGAATGAGGATGATCACGCGCGCTAACAGCGACCGTTTCTTTTCGTGAAGCAACTGTGTCTAAAAAACACAAATGATGCGATCGGTTCTCTTTCAAATAGACTACAAAAAAAGTTATGAACATGCACCCACAGTCTTACTGCTTTCAAGATTTCCAGAGTTGACTTATTGTAAGCAGCGCCAGTTGCTTTCGCTTTAACCATTATTTGAACAGAGAATTTATGGGTCTAACATTACCCGTGTGTGTGATCATCCTTTCATTATCACTCACGGTATGTTTTTTACCTGCTTTATTTTGCGTTAAAATGGTTTAATTATCATTTAACATTTACAAGCTTTATTGGGAGTATAACTGCACATTTATTTGTAGTTAACTGGTGATCTGGGACCTTTAGCTAGGACAGATTACTGTGCATATGTTTTGTTAAATAAAAAGTATAGTGTTCAGCTATATTTTAGTTGTTTTGACACATGTAAAATTTGTGGCTAAGAAATAATTAATTGTTTATGTTTGGTGTGGTCAGAGATACATTCGGTAAATCCTTCATTTTGAGCTCTGAAAATGAAGTGAAATAAAAACTATTTGTAATACTGTGAAACCATGACCCGTTTGCTCATGATTATTGAGCAAGCTCATACACAACACACACGAAAAGTGAAATGAATGAGAAGGCATGCAGTGGACATAACGCAAAGTCTAAATCAAGTCATTTTAGCATGTCAAAGTCAAATTTATTTGTGTAAAATATATTTTCCCAACAATGTAATTGTGGCTTGTGAAAATGGCGAGTGGCTAGTAATGTTGGAAAACTACTAGCCACAGTGGCTGGTGATCAAAAAAGTTAATGTCAAGCCCTGGTCACATGTGTAGAAATCTGATATATGGCAAAAAAAAAAGAAAAAATCTTATATCAAGAAACATTTCCTAGAAAAGAAAAAAAAATTCTTCAGAAAAAAACAAGTAAAAAAAACAAGCGGTGGTGGTTTGCACTAGGGATGCAACAATACAGTTAGCCCACGGTTCAATACATACCTCGGTTTTTTTAACACGGTGTTCGGTTTGGTTGTCATGGCTTGACACGTGTGTTTTTGATTTTTTATTCTATAGGCAATAGGAACAGTAAGAGGTTAAGGAGAAAAAAATAAAAATGATTTATTGCAAAACTCATTTTATTTTACTTTAAAAGCCAAGAAAAGTGCAGTAGTTCCTGGTGTATTGTATAAAAAAAATGAACACTGAAATCTCACAGCTGCTGGTAGCCCATATACAAACTGGGGGACACATAAAATCCTACACTTTGAAAATAAACACACATGTAAAGTTAATAAAGATAAATTGGCCATTTCAAATAAACATATTTGTACTTCAGTAAACATAAATAACCCATCTTAATTATCTTGATGCTGAAAAAATGCAAGACTGTAGTCTGTAACGCGGATCGAGTGCTTTTATAAGATGACAAAAGCCCACATCTCCCATCACCGAAAACAGCTGCAAATCTTCAGCAGTAAACAGCCGCACTGCCTTTATTATTTTATGTGTCTCTCAGAACCAGTTGGGTGTGTTTGCTTGAAAGATTTAGCGAGGGATTGTTGCTATTTGGAGGACTTTATTACCTTCTCTGCTGTCCTGCCTTCAGACAGTGGTTTGCTGGGTGATGGCGCTGCAGATGTGCAGTCATGGTTATACGTGTAAAATAATGCTTGCACCGTTATTTTTTGTTGACATTATACTTACCGGCAAAACCGATATGTCCTCACATTAGAAAGAATTAGATCAGATTAGAAAGACGTCAGCGCTTTTTCGTACTGTTGCTGCACTTCGCCGGCGCTTCCTTATACTGTGTCCTCACTCCACCACCGCTTGCAATGTTAAAGTGTGGAGTGATGGTCAAGCGCCCCCTAACTTTAGAGCAAAGTAATTGGATATTTACTTGCGGGGAGGAGTTTCCTCATCTCATGGATTTAAAGGCACACACAGTCAATTCGGGGAGATATAAAAAGCACATACATAATTTAAACGCAAAACCGAGAAAACCGCAATTCACAAGCGCGTTTGAACCGTACGGTTTAATATTATATTGAGAACCGTGGCATCCCTAGTTAGCACTGTCGCCACACAGTTCAAACACATGCGCTATACAGTAGGTGAATTGATAAAAACTAAAAGGTGGTGTATGTGTGTGTGTGTGAGAGAATGAGTGTGTATGGGTGTTTCCCAGTACTGGGTTGCAGCTGGAAAGGCATCTGCTTAAAAACATATGCTGAAATAGTTGGCAGTTCATTCCGCTGTGTCAACCCCTGATAAATAAGAGACTCAGCTGAAGGAAATTGAATGAATGAATGAAAATGGAGTTTCTCAATAAATAAAGCCTATCCCATTAGCAAACTGTTCGAAAAGAAACTTGATTTTGACTTGATTTTTTTATTTTGTCCCATCTGCCAATGGGGTAAAGTAAAATAATCTTCTTTAATTCATTTTTAACTTCAATTAATTTTGCCGTAGTATTTCTGAAAACAAGGCTTGTCTAGAAAATGCTTCTTTATTTGAGAATATGTAGATATCTGGACTAGAAACAAGACAAACACCTCAAGTAAGAAAAGAAGTGTATGTTTGATTATGTAGTGCATGTAAACACACTCATCAAGACACTCATTAGCATTTTTGAGCCTTTCTGCACACTCATTGGTCAACACCTCAATGCATATTGGCTCATTTGCATAAAACTAAACTTTGTTGCATTGCAGCATTATCGCGCTGCTACAAATCCACAAGTAGCTTTAAATCACCACCTCTCATAGAAAACAAATGACTTCTGCTCGCTTTCCTGCAGAAAAACTGGCATTGCAAACCTCCATTTCCCCCCGAACAATAAATCAAACTGCTAATAAAACAAGCACAGATATGAGGGATATAAAAGAGCCGGTTGATGCTGAATGAGCTGTTGTGCAGCATTTGCGCATGCAGAAGACAGAAACACACGCTAGTATGGTGCAAACCATCAAATCATGACATGCTGTAGTAAAAAACAGAGAGAGGGAAATCAGTCCCGCAGGTGAAAAACTGCATCAGCACAGATGCAGAGTTTCCATTAGCAGACTCTCTCCTGGAGATCTATAGCAGCTCTCTCAGCTCTCGCCTGCATTCACCACACACACACACACTTGAATACATGGTTTACAGGGACACTCCATAGACATAATGTATTTTATACAGTCAAAAATGCTTATTATATGGCCATAAACCCTAAACATCTGTGGATGCTTAAAAAGTCTTAAATTCTATAGTATAATAAAAATAAGGATTTAATTTTTCTTAAATGTCTTAAATTTGCACTTATGTCTTAAAAGTAATACACACGCACACTTGTACATGTATACATGGTTTACAGGGACACTCCATACAATAATAAAAGCTTATTATATGGCTGTACCCCACCCTTATCCCTAAACAGGGGGTCCTCGGATCCTTAAAAAGTATTAAATTCTGTAGTATCATAATAATAAGACATTGATTACTCTTAAAATGTCTTAAATATGCATTTCAGAGGTCTTAAAAGTAACACACACATGCACACACTTGTATACATGGTTTATAGGGACACTCCATAGATGTAATGTGGTTTATACAGTAAAAAAAACGCTTATTATATGGTCATAATCCCTGAACAGGTTATCTGTGGATCCTTAAAAAGTCTTAAATTCTATAGTATAATAAAAATAAGGTCTTAATTATTCTTCAAATGTCTTCAATTTGCATTTCAGTGGTCTTAAAAGTAACACACACACACAAACACACACACACACACACTTGTACATGTATACATGGTTTACAGGGACACTTCATATACGTAATGTATTTTTACAATAAAAAACACTTATTATATGGCCCTGCCCCACCCTTTTGCCTAAACAGGGGGTCCGCCGATCCTTAAAAAGTATTAAATTCCATAGTATCATAAAAATAAGTCCTTGATTAGTCTTAAAATGTCTTAAATATGCATTTCAGAGGTCTTAAAAGTAACACACACAAGCACACACTTGTATACATGGTTTATAGGGACACTCCATAGACATAATGTGTTTTATACACTAAAAAACGCCTATTATATGGCCATAATCCCTGAACAGGGTATCTGTGGACCCTAAAAAGTCTTAAATTCTATAGTATAATAAAAATAAGACCTTAATTATTCTTAAATGTCTTAAATTTGCATTTCAGAGGTCTTAAAACCAATACACAAACACACACACATGTACATGTATACATGGTTTACAGGGACACTCCATAGATGTAATGTATTTAAACAATAACAAAAGTTTATTATATGGCTGTACCCCACCCTTTTACCTAAACAGGGGGTCCGCGGATCCTAAAAAGTATTAAATTCTGTAGTATCAAAAAAATAAGTCCTTGATTACTCTTAAAATGTCTTAAATATGCATTTCAGAGGTCTTAAAAGTAACACACACATGCACACACTTGTATACATGGTTTATAGGGACACTCCATAGATGTAATGTGGTTTATACAGTAAAAAAAACGCTTATTATATGGTCATAATCCCTAAACAGGTTATCTGTGGATCCTTAAAAAGTCTTAAATTCTATAGTATAATAAAAATAAGGTCTTAATTATTCTTCAAATGTCTTCAATTTGCATTTCAGTGGTCTTAAAAGTAACACACACACACAAACACACACACACACACACACTTGTACATGTATACATGGTTTACAGGGACACTTCATATACGTAATGTATTTTTACAATAAAAAACACTTATTATATGGCCCTGCCCCACCCTTTTGCCTAAACAGGGGGTCCGCCGATCCTTAAAAAGTATTAAATTCCATAGTATCATAAAAATAAGTCCTTGATTAGTCTTAAAATGTCTTAAATATGCATTTCAGAGGTCTTAAAAGTAACACACACAAGCACACACTTGTATACATGGTTTATAGGGACACTCCATAGACATAATGTGTTTTATACACTAAAAAACGCCTATTATATGGCCATAATCCCTGAACAGGGTATCTGTGGACCCTAAAAAGTCTTAAATTCTATAGTATAATAAAAATAAGACCTTAATTATTCTTAAATGTCTTAAATTTGCATTTCAGAGGTCTTAAAACCAATACACAAACACACACACTTGTACATGTATACATGGTTTACAGGGACACTCCATAGATGTAATGTATTTAAACAATAACAAAAGTTTATTATATGGCCGTACCCCACCCTTTTACCTAAACAGGGGGTTCGCGGATCCTAAAAAGTATTAAATTCCACGGTGTCATAAAAATAAGGCCTAGATTAGTCTTAACATGTCTTAAATTTGCATTTCAGATGTCTTAAAAGTAACACACCCACAAACACATACATGTATACATGGTTTACAGGGACACTCCATAGACGTAATGTGTTTTTTACTGTCAAAAATGCTTATTATATGGCCATAATCCTTAAGCAGGGTATCTGTGGACCCTAAAAAGTCTTAAATTCGATAGTAAAATAAAAATAAGGCCTTAATTATTCTTAAATGTCTTAAATTTGAATTTCAGAGGTCTTAAAAGTAAAACACACACACATACTTGTACATGTATGTATGTATGTATGTATGTATATATATATATATATATATATATATATATATATATATATATATATATATATATATATATATATATATATATATGGCCGTACCCCTAAACCGGGGGTCCGCAGGTCCTTAAATAGGCTTAAATTCCATAGTATATTAAAAATAAGTCCCTACTTAGTCTTAAAATGTCTTAAATCTGCATTTCAGAGGTCTTAAAAGTAGCACACACACAAAACAAAACCCAAACATGTTTTACAGGGACAGGGTTTACGCTCCATAGATGTAATGCATTTTTACAGTAAAAAACGCTTATCACATGGCCCTTGGGGAGCAGGAACGGGGACTCCGGGTGACCTCTTTTAACAGCGGTCATCCTTGACCTTATGTGTATAGCAAGGTGCACCCGCTACGTAACAAGGGGGTCAGGGGATCCTTAAGAAAAGTCCTAAATTACATTGTATAATAAAAATAAGGCCTTAATTACTCTTAAATCTGCATTTCAGAGGTCTTAAAAGTAGTACACACACACAAACACACACTTGCATACATGTTTTACAGGGACACTAGACGTAATGCATTGTATACTGTAAAAAAAAACATTTATTATATGACCGTACCCCTAAACAGGGTATCCTTAAAAGGTCTTTAAAATTCATAGTATAATAAAGAGAATGCTTTAACAATTCTTAAATCCGCATTTGCAATCAAACCAATTTTGTTTCCGTTTTGAAATCTACTTAAATCTCTTTGTCTATCATCACGCAGTACAGCATAGTCAGAACCATTTATAGTCTTTGGCGGAACCCGATAAACAAGCTGTACACACAAAATATTGTTCTGTTTAATTTAATAATAGGCATAAGTTATTGACATTGAAAATCAAGGTTTGTTGGCGGTATTAATGTAGTTTGGGGAAAATGAGGTAATATGTTTATTATGATGTTATTTTATAGGACTAAGCCTGGTCAGTACCTGTCTGGGAGACCACATGGGAAAACTAGGTTGCTGTTTAAATGTTGTTAGTGAGGCCAGCAGGGGGCGTTCAACCTGCGGCCTGTGTGAGTCCTAATGGCCCAGTATAGTGAAGGGGACTCTATACTGTCAGTGAGCGCCGTCTTAACCAAGGTCCTGACTCTCTGTGGTTATTAAAAATCCCATTGCACTTCTTGTAAAGAGTAGGGGTGTAACCCCGGTGTCCTGGCCAAACTCCCTCTAACCGCTCTTACTGTAGATGACCTCCCAATCATCCCTATCCACTGAACTGGCTCTATCACTGTCTCTGCACTCCATAGCTGGTTGTGCTGTGGCTGCCGTCGCATCATTCAAGTGGATGCTGCACACTGGTACAAGTACACATTACATAACATGTTATTATTATTAAACATCGTATTACTACCTATGTTTTGAGGTTTTTCACACTTTATATGTATAAATATCAGTGTTAAGGATGGTCATTAGTTGCGTTCGGTCTTTTATTTGCAAATTCTGTATTTTAAAATTGGTCTCAAATTTAATTTTGTGTGGTATTAAATAAGTCTTAAGTATAAACCTGCTGAACCCAACCTGCGCAGGAAACCTCTGCCAAAACTTTAATGTCAATATACTCATTAAATATGTTTTTTTTATTTTTATTTTTTACTTTTTTTAATTACAAGGACATCAGGCATGTCCTCATAAATAGAGTACAACTAGAACATCCCCATGCCATTATACAAAAACTGTCCTTGTAAACCACCAAAACCAGTACACCCACACACACACTGCTGTTGTCATGAATCTACCTGTCTGCAGTCAATCGTCACTGTAAATAGCTCTGCAGAGCTGCGGTCAGTCAAGCTGAACCATTTCTCAGTCTTTTTGCATATTGCAAAGAGACACTGAAGATTGCGGCTTTCACTTATAATACACAACCTCAGGTAGTTCAGTCTTCTGATGTAGTTTTTTTTTTGCATGCATGCTACTATGGTAAAGCCATACGAGAGGCACTTGTATCTCTTATAGGTCTATTTTTATATGCTAATATATTCATGTATTATATCTGGCAGTGTTTGTGTGCTTGGGTACTGTAGGAGCAACTTAAACACAACTGCAATGAAACAAAATGTTATGAAATACAGAGGTGGGCGGTATAATTAATTCATATCACATGTGTGTTTTTGTTGCAGTGTATATCATGAAATTCAGTGCTCATCAGTTAAATTACAGTAAGATTATGTGCTGAATCAAATGGGTGAATTGCAGGTTCCACTGTGTTTAATCTGATGTGGATCAAGCTTAAACTGATGACTGGTTTGTAGCTTGTTTAACCTGGTCATTAGATGATTACAGATCAGCTTGGGTCAACAATCATGCAGTTACCAGCTGGTTATCCTGGTTTTAGGAGCGAAAATTGGTTTTTGAAGCATGATGTTTATGCTAAATATAGAGGCCTGTTCTATATTGTTATTGTTATGGAATTTACTTATACTTTTTATTTTAACTAATAGAGTTTGTTTGTTTATTTATTTATTATTTTAATTTTAATTTTAATTTTAATTTTAATTTTAATTTTAATTTTAATTTTAATTTTAATTTTAATTTTATTTATTTATGTAGTGACCCCTGATAAATCAGAAACTAAGCTGGAGGATAGTGAGTAAAGGAGAATTAAAAGAACTCACTTACTATCCTTTATTTATTTATTTATTTATTTATTTATTTACTGATTGACGTATTGATTGATTGATTGATTGATTGATAAATTAACAAGGATTTAAGGCAAAAACACTGAAAAATGTATAAATAATTATATATATATTTATCAAGCAATCAGTTTATTTACTGATTGATTGATTGATTGATTGATTGATTGATTGATTGATTGATTGATTGATTGATTGATTGATTGATTGATTGATTGATTGATTGATTGATTGATTGACAAGGACATCAGGCAAAAACACTAAAAAATAAATTAGTACATAAATACATTTATTTATTTATCAATCTATCTATCAATGCATTTATTTACTGATTCATTAATTGATTGATTAAGTAACAAGAACATCAGGCAAAAAACTGAAAAATTAATTAGTAAATAAATGCATGTTTCTATTTATTTATCTATCAATCAATCAATCAATCAATCTATTTATTTATTTACTGATTGATTAACAAGGACATCAGGCATAACAGATTTAAAAATAAATTGAATAAATAAATAGATTTATTTATTTATCAATCTGTCTATTAATCTGTTTACTGTTTTATTAATTATATGATTGATTAATTAACAAGAATATCAGGCAAAAATACTGAAAAAAATAAATAAATAAATGAATAAATAAATACATTTTTATTTATTTATTTATCAATCAATTTATTTATTTATTTGTTTATTTATTATTTTTTAAATTTATATTTTTTTATTCCTCACAAATAATACAATTTAGGATTAATTATGTTTATTTCAGTGCTTTCCTCCAGACTGTAATTTCATATTCAAAATACAACATTTTAATTTAATTAGTTTTCAAGGCAACATTTCACATTTTTAAAAATGTTTAAGAATAGTTTTTCATGTGAAATAAACACCCTTCTTTTTAACAAAAAAAAAACATCTAAACTGTTTTATTAAAGGATATTAACTCAAAGACCATCCTACCGGCAACCTCTAATGAAAACCTACAAATTTCCCCTCAGATCTGTAGACAAGCGCTGTAGTTACATCATGAAGTGAGCATAAATGATGTACCGTACAACAAGACAGAGTTTGAGATGTGAAAGTAGAGCTGTGCGAACAATGCAATGGAAACGCAACTCAAACAGACGGTGAAGGAACGTGTTTCAGCAAGCCTGAAGATGCATTGAAACATTTCAAACCGCAAATTTAAGACTATGTTTGTTCTCCTGAAAAAATGCATGCATGGCTCGATATCAACTGCCTTATTTTGTTCCATGTAACTATATGTAAAGTAGATCTGACTCTGTACAGTAAATCTTTTGCATTTTGCAAAAAGTATCTCCATTGATTGCAATGGATCTAACTGAACTGAAGTCCTCCATTTTCCCCAGGAGTTGGGAGATCTGGGAATTTCACTGCTGTGTTTGTTTGTTTGTTTATTTATTTTGGAGCCCCGAAAATGGACTCGACATGTACATCATGTTTTATTTTTGTCTTTTTTTTTACAGCAATATAAAGCCAAACCAGTCCAAGTATGAGTTGTCACGAAGTTGTTGATCTTGTTGGTGTTTGACGATGTGCATAATGGAAACCAGGTTTAGATTACAGCAGCTTCATGCTGGAAATTGCGCCGGTGAATGTATGAAAAAGACTCGTTAGAGGTGGAATGGTATGAACCGCCAACTAGTGTAGCATATGTTTTATGTAACGGATGCCCTTTGAGCCTCAACTCGACAAAAAATGTATATCCTTGGCTGTAATGACTGTGCATACTTATTTCTTAGTAAAGTTTGGATCTGCCTTTTTTGCTAACATCTCAAGTTATGATGCTTTTGAATTCATACACAGATCTGTTTCATTTCCAGGTCTTTCAGTAGGAGTCAAAGGGATGCAAATGCGTCCAAGATTTTACCATGGCTTTAAGGTTAGTGACAGCTTTAGGACAAAACAAAAACACATGTAAACTGAACATAGTAATAGTAATGTATTACAGTGCATTTAATTATTATGCCGGTTATTTTGATTACACTGTTAAAAAACATCCAAAAATTAGCAGTTTTCCAGATTTTGTGATTCATGTTTTTATTTATGCTTTTTAAGGTGCATTATAAGAGCTTAATCTTTTTTCCAACAACTTTTAACATTGAAATGTTTTTTTAAAAAAACGACTTTTATTAACATTTTTAATAGTTTAGAGCAAAATTAAATTAAATTAAATTAAATTAAATTAAATTAAATTAAATTAAATTAAATTAAATTAAATTAAATTAAATTAAAACATTAAATAAAATAAAATAACATATTTTTTATGAAATAAAAAAATTATTAAAATAAAAAAATAAAAATAAAATAAATAAATAAACAAATAAAATAAAATACGACATTAAAGACATTAAAATATGTATATTTCAATAATTAATATAATTAAAATTCAAATATAATTTAAATTAAATATAAATAAAATAAGATAATTAAATTAACTAATAATTAAATTAAATAATTAAATTTTATCTATTTTGTTCATTGAAAAGAGCATGAAAAAGATGCTGAAAATTCATGTTTAAATCACATGAACAAAGTACACTCAAACATTTACTACAGTAAAAAGCGTTTAATATTATTTTATTTTTACTGAATCCTTTAAGACACAGGTGTCAAACTCAGTTCCAAAAGGGCCGCAGCTCTGCACAGTTTAGTTCCAACCCTAATTAAACACACCTGATCAAACTAATTGAGTCCTTCAGGCTTGTTTGAAACCTACAGGTAAGTGTGTTGGAGCAGGGTTGGAACTAAACTGTGCAGGGCTTCGGCCCTCCAGGAATTGAGTTTGACACCCCTGGTTTAGAGTGATCTATTGTCAGGGTTGGTGTTGTTTATTAAGTTATAAAAGCCTTGTAAGAAATTGCCAGTAAATTTAACAGATTTATTTCTCTATATATTATTTATTATCCATTATATTACTTCAAACTACGAAATATAAGTAAAGTCACTTTGTTAAACTGTAGAGTTGAATTTTTAGCATCAATACTGGACAGAGCAGAGATCAACATCCCATAATGCAATTGGCAGCTGTAAATGAACAGGAAACACTTGTGAATCACAAAATACTGTTCATTAAAGGGGTGGTCCACTATGATATCATATTTTAAACTTTAGTTGATGTGTAATGTAGTTGTGTGAGCGTAAATAGCATCTCTGAATGTAAAATGCTCAAAGTTTAATGCAAAGGGAGACCCTGGTTTTAACAGAGTTAGCATAGCAAAGCCTACAATGAACGAATTTTGGGGACTACAAAAAATACTTCTGGCCCCTGTGAGATCACAAAGGTTTGTTTACCGCCCACACACACTGCGCAGCTAAGGGCCGTGGCCAGAGGCGCTGTAACGTTATAGCAGAGATGGAGCTAAAAATGCGTCAAACATGGCTGTTTCCACAGAGCTTCATCTGTTTCTGTATTTGGGTCTCCAAAGGACACGACTCAAAGACAGAAGAGCTCACAGTTCAATATTAATTATGTTCTACAGAATTATAAAATACATAGCAAGCATGATTTGACAAAACAGCCCCAGAATCTCTCCCAGTTCAGTGCTGGATTCGGCTAAAATCTCCTCAAAGCAGAAGCTGTGAATTACAACCTGTAAGTGTTTTCATTTGTTAAAATTGATCATGACATGTACAGTGTCTAGCGTTTACGGTATGCTGTAGCAACGATGTAAACAATGGGAAATGATGTTCGCCGCCGCTAACGATTTAGCTACAAATTCATATTTATCAGTCAAACAGCTGTAAACACCCACAAACACAAAAACACACACACACACACACTTCAACAGCACGTGCAGCGTCTCTCTATGTGTGTGCGCAACTTTGCATTGTTCCTCTTTAGGCAGCTTTTCCATGTGTTTCACATCTCAGATAATGAAGTCGCAAAAGATATGTGGATGATTCATATTACTTACACCTGCATATGCCGGATATATGTGAAACACGCCATGTAACGCGTTGAGTTAAAAAAAATACAGGAGAGCTCACCTGACTCGTGGTAGCAGCAGAAAAATAAATTAAGGCTCACACAGATCGCATCCCACTCCTTGTGCTTAATTGTTCTGTCACGATATCTTACAGAAAATACCCTAATCCGAGCATCAGAGACAAAGAAAGTCCCGTGCACATGCGCTTGTTACAGAAAGTTCACACATTCACGCACACACATAGACACACGCAGTAGCGATGTCTCTTAAAGGAGCCGCATCCCATTTTCACTCGTTACAGACACTTGTCAGATTTTATTTTAGAGAGCGGGCAGGAGGTTGACTGACTGTTTACACAGCAGAAAAGCTTGTGCTTGTACGGGCGTGACCTGGAGCCGATCCACAAAGCGCAGCACATTATGACGATGACCAATCAGAGTCACTTGAGGGCGGGCCTTTCGTAGGAACTAGGAAATATATCAGTCGTTTTCATGTTACCTGAGTAGCTGTACATAAACAAAGTGAGATATATGAAAAATAATGTGATTTATTTCAAGTCAAACATGAGCACACATTGCTTTGCATCTTATAAACACAAGCAAGCCTTAAATTTACATTCTGGACCACCCCTTTAGCAGACATTTTTTACAGTGTAGATGAACGTTATTATTTTATTATTTGCTTATTACATTATTTGGGACAGCTAACAGACAAAAAAGGTATGATTTACAAACTATTCAGTAATATTAAGTGAAGTTTATTTATAAACTAATATCAAGAGGATCACATGCTTATGATTGACATGACTGGCCCAGAGTCAAGCCAATGGTACGAACCACCAATCAGGCGATTCCTAACTCAGTATAAATAACCAAGCATCTTACCTTTAGTCATCTTCGTCTTGAAGAATCCCCCTTTCCACCCCCTCTCCTCCTCTTTTTCCTCTATAAGGCAGCATGGCGACCCAGTAGCTAGCACTGTTGCCTCACAGCAAGAATGCCTCCGGTTCGGGTCTCTACCTGGCCAGTTGGCAGTTCAAGTTCTCCCCCTGCTCGCGTAGGTTTTCCCCGGGTCCTCCGGTTTCCTCTCACAGTCCAAAGCATGAGACATAAGTAAATTGACTAAACCAAGTCAGCACCATAGTCGAATTACACCAGTAGCATACCCTTATAGCAATCCTTAAGCAGCAGGAGGGGGGGTCTCAAGATCTACCTGAGCTCAAACTCCCCTCTTGCCCTGCAAACGGGAGGGAACCCCGGGCTCGAGGATCTCATGAGCTCAGGGCTCTCTCCCGGGACAACATGCAAAACTAACTTTTATTACCAATCATCAGCTAAGTGTGAACTCTTGAATTATGAAGTGCTATACTATTATGCTTTTATGTTAAAAAAACGGATTATATTCCACATACTGTACATCATCGCAGAAGTCAGTCTGCAATATTCTGATTGTGTTTTGCTCCCTAAAAAAAACTCCAGAAAAAGCTCTGATTGGTCAGCTAAATTAGTGCGTTTGACTGACCAATCACCACAAGTGTGTGTTAGAAACAATGGCCCATTTCTATAATAATGGCCCATTTCCATTAGTCAACTTTCAAAGCAATCATCAAACTCAAATCATCTATAATTACTGTATCAGATCAGATTCTGACATGCCTGTATTTTGCAGAAAATGCTGGGTTTCACACAATTGCTTTTTGTTGTCCCAAATTAAACTGATTAAGTTAATTTAATCGTTTTTACAAACTTAAGTGGCTTGAACGTAAAACAATTAAGAATAATTGTGTTGTTTCAGCTCATTTTTAAATAGTAGTTTAAACAAGTGTCCACTACCTGACAAGAGTCTTGTCGTCTATCCAAGTTTTAGGAAAAGCAAATAATAACTCGACTTCTAGTTGATCATTTGGTATCAGAAGTGGCTTATTTGAAAGGGAAAGGCCTCTAGATGATGCTTATTTGAGCACAATAAAATTTGATCATGCCTTGATTTTAAATGATTTCATTAGTACAGTAAGGTCTGACTTTGCTTAGACAAAAGTCTCGTCACTGAACAGAAATAATGTCCAGTATAGAATATAAAGTCCTGCTGCAGTGGAAACAGAATTAATATTGTGTCTGACTCCATCATGAGCTTGGAGGACTGCATCCATACATCTCTGATTCAAATCACTGATTAATAAAGTCATCTGGAATGCCAAAGAAAGCGTTCCTGCAGGACTCCCAGAGTTCATCAAGCTTCTTTGGGTTCATCTTCAACGCCTCCTCCATTTTAACCCAGACATGCTCAATAATGTTCATGTCTGGTGACTGGGCTGGCCAATCCTGGAGCACCTTGACCTTCTTCGCTTTCAGGAGCTTTGATGTGGAGGCTGAAGTATAAGAAGGAGCGCTATCCTGCTGAAGAACTTGCTCTCTCCTGTGGTTTGTAATGTAATGGGCAGCATGTCTTGATACCGCAGGCTGTTCCTGATCATCCACTCTGCAGATCTCTCCATACTGAATGTGACCCCAAACCATGATTTTTCCTTCACCAAACTTGACTGATATCTGTGAGAATCTTGGGTCCATGCGGGTTCCAGTAGGTCTTCTGCAGTATTTGTGAGGATTGGGATACAGTTCAACAGTTTAACAGATGATTCATGGGAAAAATCGACCTTCTGTCACAACTAGAAATCAAGTTATTATTTGTTGCTCTTCCAACTGAGATCGATGACAACACTTTTGTCAGGAAGTGTATACTGTACATTATTGAAAAGGTACAGAATGTTATCATTAATCTGCCCTATAAAAACACAGACAGCATCTTGCAGTGTACAACGAAAAGACGTACTGCACTTGCAGATCAGATTTTGTAATTATAATGAGAGTGACTCAAACGTGTTTAACTGTTGACATGAGTTTTCTTCATCACAATATTTTAAGACAGATTCCTCATCAGTATGCAAGATTTGCAGAACAGGAATGGAGTTCGCCTACTCAACGCAGCTTCCTTTCTTGATCTTTCCTTGAATCCTGCATGTACAGCAGTCGCTCATTTGCAATTCAAAAGCTGATATTTACAATTGAAGGTTAAAGTCAACATGAAACGGCATTTTTGTTTTCACAATGTGACATTTCTGACTGAAAATTGGATCTTGATTTAATCTGCTGTTGGGGATTTATTGGAAAGTGAAGAGTGACTGTTCACTGTAAAAAAAAAATAACATGACAAAAAGTCAAGACCACAAACATTTTAATGTTTAATCTAGTTCAATAAAGTTAATCAGGTTTCAACAATTCTGTTTTAGAGTTGTACAGTTTAACTTGTGAAGTTTTACAAACTAATTTCGAGAGGAGCACGTGATGGGATTGACCGCAGCTGGAGTTTCATGTACAAAGACTTGCGTTGAATTAACATTTAAACATCGCTTACGGACAAAGCTGTAAATGTAACACGGAGAGACAACTGAGGTTTGGATCCACATGCAGGTTTATTCGGATAGTCAGGCAAGCAAAGGTCAATACAGGTGCAAACAGGTGTATAAGGCAGTGATGTGACGTTGTGCGTTGAGGCTTCGAAGCTTGTTTTAAAAAAACGATACATCTCGCAGTGAAGCAGTGTACTGGAGCTTGATTCGTTTTGCCATCATCACGTGATCAGTGACGTCCGAAGCTTCATTTTCGCCTTTACCCACGTGACTGCTTCCAATTTTGATTCAAAGGTTTAAACACCCTGATGGGTTAGTAAAGTGTATAGCGAGAGATTAGGCGTCGATTACATACATTCCTGCTGTTTCAAAGCACTGCACCGGTCCCACACACCAGTAATTAAATTAAAATACAACAGAAATATATAGTGAAAAGGTTTTAAACCATACTAAAGTGTATTGTTTTAAAAAAAAACCTGCATATCGTAGTATTGTGTTTAACATAGGCCTGAGGCCAGCATTGCTCACATAGCCTCATTGCTCATTTGTCTCCCATGCATGAGTCGCTAGTTCGATCCCCGCTTGGAACGGGAGTAGTTGAACTACGATAATTGTAAATATTTTTGAGTACCTTGGAATTTACTACAGTAATCAGTGGTGTAATGTGACATACCTTGGGCTCTATTTTGACGGTTCATGCGCAGAGCGCAAAACGCAGGGCGCAAACTCTTTCAGGGCGTGTCAGGACGCGTTTTTGCTAATTTAAGGACGGGAAAATCTGCCTTGCGCTTCGGCACATGGTCTAAAAGTGTTGAGTTTATTTTCTTAATGAGTTGTGTTTTAAGAATAAACCAATTACAGTCTCATCTTCCATTCCCTTTAAGAGTCAGCTGCGTCACGCCAAGAGCGCATTCGCTATTTACAGGACGCAAAGTAAGTCTAAGTGGAAAAAATGAGCATTTTACAAGCAAACAGTTCACAGTTAACAGTTTTTTAACAGAAAACTGTTAAACAGAGCATCTACTGCGCGAGAATGAGAGATAATGAATCTACAATCACAATGTAGAACTATAGATATGTAAAGAGCGACAAGTAGAATAGCCAGTG